>NC_071283.1:6002728-6127728 GCF_023375685.1 Ictalurus furcatus
AGGGAACGAGATGTTGCATGAACTTCACACTGTGGGAAGTGCCATCGCACGTAACCGGTATCTGAAGCTTGTGTTATTTATAGGCCTGCCGTGGTCAGGTGATATGGCAATTAAGCGTGCCCTGTGATTATAAAATGGCACCTGTAAACCATGTCATCAGCCTCTATTATCTGAAGCGAAGAAACAATTCACAGGCATGCCCCAGTATGACAAAGCTACGCAAAGTCTCGTTCCCTTCTCAGGGAACAGGCTTACATGTGTAACCCAAACATTCCCTTCCAAAGGGAACTCAACATTGCGTGAGCTTCACGCTGTGGGAATGAGAATACCCACTCCGTCATACTGAGGGTATGGCCTGTTCAAAAGATCCGAGCCCAAGGGTCACTGCAAGACACTTGAGCCCTGGGGTGGAATGCATGTCCAGATTGTAATATCGAATGAATGTGTACAGCATAGACCACCCCGCTGCAGCACACACATCCTGTAAGGGTACCCCTTTGGATAAAGCCTTTGAGGAGGCGTAGTGGAATGAGCCCTTATCCCCACAGGCGTAGCAAGACCGTGTGCCTCATAAGTGATAGAGATTGCTTCCACATGTATTTATTACCTCTATTGTCGCTGCCAAAGCAGACCAGCAATTGCTCCGACTTATGCCACTGGCCGGAGCAGTGGACGTAAGTACAGAGAGCCTTTACTGGACACAGTAGGTGCAATATCCCTTGTTCTGGTGTGAGGAAGAGAGGAGGGCAGAAAGTCAAGCAACACTACCGGCTGGGCAGCAGATGTAGGCACTTTATGAATATAATCCAGTTTAGGATGTAGGAAGGCCTTGGCTAATGCAGGGACAAAGTCAAGGCAGGAAGGGGCAACAGAGAGAGCTTGTAGATCTCCTACTCGCTTGAGAGATGTCAGGGCCAGCTGAAGAACTACCTTTAGAGGCAGACGCTTCTCTGAGGATGAATCTAAAGGCTCAAATGGGGCACCTGACAATCTTTAGAGGACCACAGAAAGGTCCCAGGAAGATATGTGTGGTCTGCAGATGGGCCTCAGCCACCTGACACCACACATAAACCTCGATGTTAGAGGATGTTGAACCACAGAGGCTCCATCAATGGGGCGTAGCTGGCCGAAATGGCTGCCACGTAGACCCTGATTGTAGAAGGAGCCAACCCTGCTGAGAATTTTCTTGTGGATGGTGCTCTAGTGTTCAACATGGTCTCTACAACCTCAGTTAAGAGACCACAATCTATGAGCTGGTGTCCCTTGTTACGACGGGTCGGATGAGCCCCCAGTTTATGTTACGACCCCGGTCTAGGGTCGAGGTGTAACATAAAGGAAATTATAAACAAAAATAATAATGAGGTAACACACGTCTTTCAAAAATCTTTGGAATCTTACAAATTTAATGACTACAAGAAAAGAAGAAAGAAACAATCCAAAACAAACAATCACTAAGAAAGCAAATCTCTTCAGGGCTGGGCAAGGCCAAAATAATAAACAGAACAGTCACTATCTTGTCCTGTATCAATTTAAATTACCTAATAAAAAAAAGGTATTTCAAAAGAATATACAGAGTCTTGCCTGACCCCCTAACTGTGGCAAAAACAGCGAACAAAAGATACACGCAAAAATAAATGGCACTCCGCCCCTACCGCTTTCGTGATTATTAGAAAAGAAATATTTACAATGAAAGATATTTACAATAGAGGCGTACACTCTGCCACAACACAAAACAAAACGGGGGAATGGGACAACACAAGATTCTACCACTCACTTCTTTCACTCACACACAATACAACAAGGAAGCGATCTCACTCAAACACCGGGAAAAATATTCGCTACTCAATAGTATGCACGCAATCACAGATAAACCACACATCCGCATTCCTCCCGACATATCGTTCTTCCGCCTTTTTAAATGACGCCCAATCTTCTCCTCTCCAATCCCGGTGCAGCACGGTGAATTAGGGCGGAACGACCTGTGAGAGCGAATCGGGGAGGGGGAGAGAGAGAGAGCGTGCGCGCGCGCACACACACACACACCCTCCAGCTTGAAACAGTAGATTCCTGCAAATGGGAATCTCCCAAGGAGTGACATCCAGCAGGGATATTATCTCTGAGAACCATATTCGAGCTGGCCAATAAGGTGCTACTAGCAGCAGACGTAGACGGTCTTAGTGAACTCTTGCTAAAACTTGTGGGAGCAGAGCGAGTAGAAGAAAAGCATACATACATGACCTTGGCCACGTGTGCACCATGGCGTCCAGCCCCAATGGTGTGGGAGGAGTGAGGGCAAACCACAGCGGGCAGTGTGTTGTCTCCTCTGAGGCAAACACATTCACTTCCGCTTGGCTGAACCTCCGCCATATGGACTCCACCACATGTGGATGGAACCTCCAGTCCCCGGGACTCAGCCCTTGCCTCAACGGGATGTCTGCCCGGAATGTACATTGCACTCGCTGGCAAAAATGTTCCCTCCGCCCAGAGAAGAATTAGTTGTGTCTGCCTGAACACGGGGAGCGAACGTAACCCTCCCTGGTTCTTTATACATGAGATTACTGGTGTTGTCCGTCACAACTAACACATAGTGACCTCTCAATTCAGGATGAAAGAATTTCAATGCTAGAAATACAGCCCGCATTTCTAGGCAATTTATATGTCACTCCAGATGAGGACTGCTCCAGAGACTGTGAGCTGGACAGCCATCTAAGACCGTGCCCCAGCCCGTGAGGGAAGCATCTGTCATTACCATGTCGTTATAAGGAGAAGCCCCAAGCGTCTGACCTGAAGCTAGAAACCAGGGACACCTCCAAATTTTCAGAGCACATAGGCATCGCTGCGTGACACTGATTACTCTTCGGACGAAACCCCTGACTTTTCAGCCATCGTTGAAATGGTCTCATGTGCAATAAGCCCAATGGTATGATGTTGGCTGCTGCTGCCATAACCCCCAACATGCCCAGACCCAGCTTTATCTTTAGCTTTATGTTGATAGGATTGACCCTATGCATGTGGGGGACAGAAACTCCCTCATCGTAGTCGAATCCCATGTAACCCCTAAAAAAGTTGACCTCTGCACTGGAGAAATGTGCACTCCTCATGTGGATTCAAAATCTCGATGTTGAATCGCCAGTTCCCTGGATCATGCTAGTACACGGATGTCCTGGAGTTGCAAGGGAGCCAGAGCAGCATCCATGCACTTTGTGACGGTGTGAGGGGATAAAGCTAGACTAAAGGGAAGAATCCAATATTGGTACGTGTTGCCTCAAAACATGAACCTCACAAACTGCCAGTGACTGGGCAATATTTCTATGTGGAAATAAGCGCCTTTTAGATCTACTGTCACAAACCAGTCCTCAAACTGAATCTGTGGAATGATAAGATTGAGCATCAGCATCTTGAACCTGTATGTCCAAAGAGTATGGTTCAGATGGCACAAATCTAAAATTGGCCACATTTTCCATCTTTTTTGCAGACCAGGAAATAATGGCTGTAAATACCTCCCTCCCTCAGAGAACCGGGTACATTTTCTATGGCCCCTTTGTCCAAGAGGGATCTTACTTTGTTGCGCTAATGTGAGTTCTGCTCTGTGGTTACTACTGTAGTGAGCACACGTCTGAACCGGGAGGGTCAAGCTCTGAACTGGACCCTGTAACCCTTTCTATGTTGGACAGAACCCATGGAGACACATTTGGCAGTATTTTCCACACTGCTAGATGGTCTATTAGTGGCGTTAACTGTTCCAGATTCTGTTGGAGGGAAACCGTCAGATTTTCGTTGCCTTGTGACAGTTTGTTGACCAGAGAAGACTGAAAACTTGGGACAACATTGGAGGCCCTACAGTAATACTGTGGGCTAACTGCCCAAACAGCCTCACATCCCCTAATACTTCCCTCTGCGGCCCTTCAGGACCACTCATTCTTTGTCTGCTTGGCCTTTATGATCATTCTCAGATCAGGCCAACTAGCAGGCTGCGACTGTAACCAGGCTCTCCGCGGGGGGAGGCAGGCTGCCACACTTACCTTCTGTGCCTTCCTCACACTAGTGCTGGTGAACTCAACACAACGTGGAAGGAACTGGCTGAATGCCACCCTTTGCTGTTTCACCTCGCAAAACCTGTTGGTGATGGCGTTAACAACACCGCCAAACAGGCCAGAAGGTTCAACAGGATCGTCCAGCAGGGAGACCTTATCGTTATTCCTCATCCCTGAGAGGTTGAGCCATAGGTGCCTCTCCACTGCAACCAGGCTACGCATTGAACGGCTGATGTGACAGGCCGTTTGCACGGTGAAGACTCTGCTACTGCCTCGGGCCCAATTCCCTCCCCTTTGTCAAGCTCACTCAGTAGGTCTACTTGGTAGGACTGCAACAATGCCATTTTATGAAGTGACGCACAAGCGAGATCCGCTGCTGCACAGGCTTTGCCAAGCAATGCTGAGGTGGCCTTACATGGCTTGGATGGCAAAGCCAGCCCTCCTAAATTTCCTCCTGTCAATGGAGAGAGGTAGCTCGCAAGCGCCTCCTCCACCTTTGGCATAGCTAAAAACCCATACTGTTGATTCCCCATGATGTGACAAAGAAGGGAGGATAAATTGCGTTTATGAAATAGCTGTTATATATGACAGAAAGCCGTTAAAGGTACATCATATCAAGATTGTATAGCAATCAAGAAACCTCATCTTGATTAATCAGGGTTAGAGGTAAACATTGTTTAGGTTAAACAATGTGGCACCTAAGGTGACAGATTTATTTACCTTGTGGGAAATTTGGATGTGTGTGCGTGTGACATTCCGGAGTAGGTCAGTGTTTTAAGAACTATCATTCTTATAGTTTTAGGCTTTTTGTTTTTTTGTTTTTTTGTTTTTTTTACTTTAATTTATTTATTAATTTTCATATGATACATTTTCATGTGATTCATTTTCATGTGATTCATTTTCATGTGATTCATATTTGTGTGATTCATTTACATGTGATTCATTTACATGTGATTCATTTACTGATTTGCTTCTCTTTAAATCCAGGTTTAGACTGTGATATTACAAATTTCTTACCAGATTAATACTTGCCACACTGTATGAGATAACCCCAGTAAAATTGCCTGAATTCTATAATATAATTTGTTCACCATGTTAGGTTTAAATCCTCTAAAAACAGATTCGCAATTGACTAACATTACTCTGTTCCAGTTCATATCCTTCAAAGCACTGGCATGTTTTGTTTACTCTCACAATCCCCCAAACACACTCACACCCAAAGCCTCCATAAAAAAAAAAATGAGGCAGCAGTGTTTCCCACAATAACCAAAAGGTGTCCACAATGTGAAAACAACTCGGAGAGCAAGCCGAACTAACCAAAAAAATTACCAAGACAAAAAGTTCCCATAAGAGAAAAAGCCCCTACTGACTTCAAGTCTGATAAACAGTCTGCGCACAATAACAAATATAATGTCCTTAACTTTTAAAGACTTGTAACAAATAATATAACAGTGTAGCACGTAAAGACGAGGAAAAAACACTAATAAAATTAAGTAAACAGAAACGCTAACCCAGTCAGAGCCTCAAAACAGAGAACCACATTAATACAGAAGTTGATTTAACACGAGTGAGTCCACAAAATCTAGGTGAAGTAATGCAACGACGATATCTTCAATAAAATTCCAAATACTGTAGAGCTGGAAGGCCGAGTGCAAAAAATAAAAATAAAAGAAGAGCGAAAAAGACGCCGCTGTGTAGGTGATGCAGTTCACCCCGATATCAAGAGTTTAACATAGTGTCCTGCTTCCTCCGCTGAAATAAAGTCCTTCTGAACACCGTTATATATAATGCGAAGCCGAGCTGGGTGAAGTATTCCATAGCGAGCGCCCTCGATACCACGAAGTTGACGCCGAACCTCGTTAAATGCAGCTCGGGCCCGGGCTATCTTGGCTGAGTAGTCAGGGAAAATGGAAATGGTCAAATCCCTCATTTTAACCCGCTGGAGCTCTCTCGCATGGTGTAAAATGTCAACACAGTCACTGTGATAGTGGAATCTGCACACAATAGCTCGTGGTCATTCACCAGGCTTGGGCTTCGGCTGAAGGGTCCGGTGGGACCGGTCCAAAACCGGCTCCTTCTCCAGACCAAACGCCTCTTTTAACAAGGCCGCTACAACAGCAGTTGTACATGTGTCAGCGCCCTCTGGAACTCCCACTATCCTAACGTTATTGCGCCGTGACCTCGACTCCAAATCCTCACATTTATTCTCTAATTGAGTCACGGTTGCAGTGAAAGACTCGATAGTAGTCTTCATGTGAGCAATGTCATTGGTGCAACCGGAGAGAGCGTGCTCCATTTCCACAACAGTACCTTTCAGTGTTGATATGGTAACCTCGGTAGCAACTTTATCATTAGCCAGCTGTGTTTTCACGGCCTGCAGGTCAAGCTGAACAGCAGACAGCGCAACCCTGAAAGTCTCCTGGAGCTCCTTTTCAAAAATATCGGCAATGTCCTTCCTCAGTAAAGCCAGCAACTCAAGCCTGAGTGCGACAAAGTCAGAGTCACCACTCGGCGGTGCGGATTCAGGGGAAGAAGGGGACTCGCTTGCGGTGCGCACACTTGGCCTCAGTCGCGTCTGAATGCTACCACGGGTTTTCATGTTCTTTCCAGACATTTTAACGTACCACAAAGTTAAAAGTGCAAACAAGGAAATGGAGTAGACTAAGTCAAAATCTATTGTATGACCGAAAAGCGCAAATTAATTACAATTTTAATCGAAATCAGCAGGAGCCTCCAACTTCGCATCCTACTCCATCGAACTCCGAATTAGAATCTTTTCAGTGTTAGGCTTTTTAAATAATTCTTTCATTCTGATAATTTCACTTTGTGTCCTCCTATGGAGGACTCTCTCACCTTTCACATACCGATGCCCTGCCAGTGGGTCGGCATGTTGTTAAGTGTAAAACTGTGCTATGTACATCAAATCGATACCAAGCATGTAGCCAGGCACTACCACTGGAGTGGACTGCAAATGACGAGGTATCTTGGATATACAGGGTTTGTACTGCTGGCATATCTGGCAAGGCCTATAGTAATTCCAGACATCTTTACGGATTTCAGGCCAGTACACAACATTAAGTAGTCGGTGCAGAGTTTTCATCTGGCTCAAATGACCACTTAAGGGATTGTCATAAGAAGATTGCAAAAACCGCAGTTTAAGGGAAGCTGGTACTACTACTTGCAGGAACTGACTCTCCTGAGCATCTTGGGTGCATCTGAACAAGTAAGAGTTATGTATGGTATAATGAATACGTTTATGGTCTCGAGACTTGTTTTTTGCGAAGCCTTCTTACCGATCTCTTCCCAACTAATGGGTAAGTCTCCTTCAACTCCCTTGAGGCGATATATTGCAAATTGTGCTGAGGCCACCTCACCAACACATCGAGACAATGCATCAGGACAATTTTACATCTTGGTGTACAGTAAAATCAAAACTTTGAAGATAGATGGCCCACCTCGTAAGCAAAGAAGTCGGTCGAGGGTGATTGAATACCCAAGTGAGCACAGAATGGTCAGTGTATACCTCGAAATGCCGACCTTCTCTATAGTGTCGCCATTTTTCTACAGCCCAAACTGCAACAAGGCACTCCTTTTCTGCTACAGCATAAGCTTTTTCAGCATCCTGTAACAAGCGGGATACATGCAATTACATGTTCCTCTTCACTAGTTTCTTGTGTCAAGACAACTCCTAAGCCTGTGTCACTTGCATCTGTTTGCTTGGTAAAAGCTTGGCTGACATTCAGAGGCATCATTACTGGAGCTTTTTGCAAGGCATCTTTTAAGTCTTCAAAAGAATGTTGACATTCAAAAAAAACATTCCCATGTTGAATCTTTCTTCTTAAGCTTGTGCAGAAAATGCTTTGAAAATTGGGGAATGACCCGGTGGTACCACCCAGCAAGCCCCAAAAATCTTTATACTTATTTGGCATGTTTGGGTATGGAAAACTTAATAACAACATCCACTGTCTCGGTTCGGATTCCTTCCCCTGAAATGATATGTCCTAGGAAGGATAGGGATTTTTTAAGAAGGTTACAAAGTTGAGTGTCAGACCTGCAGTCGCTAGTTTGCTGAACACTTGTTTAAGATTTTGGAAGTGTTGCTGAACATCCTAGGCGTAAACAACTAAATTATCGATATAGACAATAAAGCATTGGCCAATGAGGTCTTATAACACTGTAGTCATCAATCTTTGGAAGGTAGCAGCAGCATTTTTCAGGCTGAAAGGTAAACAGAGAAATTCATATTGGCCCTTCTGCCTGTGTCAAGTAGGGCTTTACACTGATTATTTTTCATTGATACAAATAAGACTGGAGTAGGGCTGCACGATTATGGCCAAAATGATAATCCTGATTATTTTGATCAATATTGAGATCTCAATTATTTATCATGATTATTCATTGATTTTAGTTGCAACATATTTTTATTGCACTTTCACATTTAAATAATCAGACCGCTGCCTTCACCTCCATGTTGTGCTACATTCCTGCTAATGTACAATTCTTTGCATCAACTTAGACTGATCCTTAAAGTGCATCATCTCGTAGAAGCAAATTATAAATAAAATAGTAGCCAAAATATAGGATAAGTAAAAATAAAAATGCCATCAACCAAATGAAAATATGAAATCAAATATAAAAATATGTAACTGTTATGAAACAGGACTCAAATAGGACGTAAGCACAGGAGTAAAGTCTTTATTTACACTTAAGTCAATGTACAAGGAGGCAGGAAACAAGGTCTAAACATAAACTTACAGCTGAAACAAGAAACATGAACTTAAACAGGGCATGGAAACACTACCACTTTTAACTAACTGAAACTTCTCTCATTTACCTAGAAATAAAGCATGAAACACAAAACTTAGAACATGACTATGACATAAAACTCTCGTTTAACTCTGGCATGAAACACTCATTTAACTAAGACATGAAACACTCGTTTAACTATGTCAGGAAACACTCGTTTAACTGGCAGGAAACACTCGTTTAACTATGGCAGGAAACACTTGTTTAACTATGGCATGAACTAAGGAACAGGAAACTAGACAGAGCATGGAAACATTACTGCCTGGCACCATTACTCATTCTGTCTATACTCTAATACTGCCCGACGTGCGTAGCAACGCGAGGGGTTTATATAACCAGTCACAATTACCTTAATTGCTGACAGCTGGTATCACTTCAAAGCACCCCCTCACACCTCCGCCAATAACTGAACATAACATACCCATTGAACGGTCGATATGGCAGGCCGTTTGTTTGGTCGCCCGGAGAGATAAATCTGTGGCACGGTGCAGCTCTGCCACTGCCTCGGGCCCAATTCCCTCACCAGTATCTAGCTCACTCAGCAGGTCTGCTTGGTAGGCCTGTAACACTGCCATTGTATGCAGGGGCCCACAAGCAAGACCCGCTGCCGCATAGGTTTTGCCCAAGAACGCCGAAGTGGCTTTACATGGCTTCGAAGGTAAAGTTGGCCTCCCTAAATTACCTGCCGTTGATGGAGAGAGGTGGCTCACAAGCGCCTCCTCCACCTTTGGCATCGCTACATAGCCGTGCTGCTCATTCCCCATGATGGCTGAGTAATCAGACGTTGTGGGGTTATAAACACGGCTAGCGTATGGTTTTCTCCAGAAGCGTGATATCTCTTCATGCACTTCTGGGAAAAAAGGGGAGTTTTCTGCGGTGTGAGGGAGCTTTATATTTATTTTCACTGGAGAGGAAGTGCTCATCCAGCCTGCTACGAGCCACTTCCTCTTCCCTGGGCCGGTATATATTCAACTTTTGAACTGCCCTAGTGATTACCTCAAGCAGCTCTTTATATGCTCGAGAGCCGCTGTAGGTTTTTGGTACAACGGCACCCTCTACCGACTCCTCGGAGTCAGCGAGGGTGTTTTGGCTTTCCGTAGGGGAAGGAGGAGTCGCGACGCGAGCTCTAAGGTCAGGCGGAGAGCCGGACCCGGAAGACAGAGCAAGAGATAGCGCTCATATCTGGCTCCTCTTCCAAATCCATACAAGAACCCCAGGACCTGAGCCGGCTGGCTGCCTCGGCAGCGGCCGGCCCAGATCCGTGAGACTCTGAAACCCAACTCCCTTCGGATGAGAAGAGAGCAAGCCGAGAGCGTAGTTGCCTAATCGTGAAACGTTCACAATGCTGACAGTCAGACCCCTCGAGGGAAAACGTGTCCGTCTCCTCCCGTGATGAACCGGGAGCAAGGCGTAACATACTTCCTGAAATCCCTCTCGCTCATTCTTTCACTCTCTTTTCTTTTTCTAAAAAAGGGATAGAAAAGTTGAGAGATATTGAGAAATATAGAGTAGAAATGAAGCGTTTCTTTTTCTTTTGTCACACAAACAACAGACATGCAGTCTCGCTGAAGATAATAAGGCTGGCGGTGTGGTTCACAGGTGCCATATATATATATATATATATATATATATATATATCATGCGACGCGCTTAATTGCCACATCACCTGATCATGGCAGGCCTATAAGTAGAGGCATGATTTTACACAAGCTTCAGATACCGGTCATGCACGCAAGGCACTCCCATACTGTTATGCTAAATGCAACGTTGAAGTTCCCTTTGAAAGGGAACTCTCATTTAACTATGGCCTGCAACTATTGTTCAACAATGACATAACACCCGTTTAACTATGGCATGAACACTTGTTTAACTATGGCAGGAAACACTCTAACTCTGACATGAAACACTCGTTTAACTAAGGCATGAAACACTCATTTAACTATGGCATAAACACTCGTTTAACTTTAGCATGAAACACTCGTTTAACTAAGGCATGAAACACTCTTTTAACTATGGCAGGAACACTCGTTTAACTCTGCCATGAACTAAGGAACAGGAAAATAGACAGAGCATGGAAACATTACTGCCTGGCACCATTACTCATTCCGTCTATACTCTAATACTGCCCGACTTGCGTAGCAACGCGAGGGGTTTAAATAACCAGTCACAATTACCTTAATTGCTGACAGCTGGTAACACTTCAAAGCACCCCCTCACACCTCCGCCAATAACTGAACAGGGCGGGGGCAGAACAGAAACCAAAATGAGTGCACATGTCCGTTGTAAAAACAGTCTTATCGTCCATGCGCACTTCAAGCACGTGCACGCACTCTCCAGCTGACTGTGCACGTCGTCGCCGCAGCACCATCTGCCAGTGAGATCGTGACAGCAACCAAATGAAAGCAATTCAGGCCTATGCAGAAAAGGCAATATCAGTGTTTACAGGAGGAGAGACACAAGACAATTTCTTTAATAATAATTACAAAAATTTAGGAGCACAGTTGAAGTTGAGGTTTTTTATTTATTTATTTTTTTTAGAAAACTTGAGCTTGTCAATTATGACCGAATTTAGGAACATAGTGTGAGCCATGACTAATTAATTTACCTTCTGATAAACAAAATGTAATATTTTCGGCTAATTTTACAGACTGTGTGCAAAAAACAACTGTTAACCTGTTCCACCTTGTAAACAAATACAATAAACATCTATGTTCAGTCTTTGAAGTCTGCTCCTCTTAAATATATTTAAAGCTACAATATTAGACATTTTCCACCGTCATGGTTCTGGGCTGGAGTCAGTTCTCGAACCGCTCTGTGTATATTGTGTATATATCTGAATAATGTCATATAAAATGTGATTGGGTGAGTTCATTTACCCGTCAGATGCAAAGCGCTTTAGTTTAATATTGTTCACTAGGGATGCACTGATCAGGATTTTTACGACAGAAACTGATCCAGGTACCAATCTTTTTGTTTAAGCTTTAATCAGGAGGTCTGTCATAAACAGTTAACTGTAAGCTCTCCGCTCATGGTCAGTGTTAATTGAATTAAAATAATAGCAATGAGAAATACTGTTGGTTAATTGACAAATAAACAGGCATAAAATATTTATTTTTAAATATCTTGAACAATAGTCCTAATTAAAAGTAGATTAACACAAACATGATCCATATTAGGAAAAAGGCTAATAGCCTTCTAAGCCTTCTAATGCAACCCATAGTAATTAAACATTATTTTATTTCTCATTTTATTTATATTTTATGAAGTTATTATAATATCAATTTTTTATATTAAATGATTTATTTATAACTAAGCACATTTTCTATCTTAACATTTTTGTAGTTTTATTTTTGTTTGTTTATCAGTTTTAGATTGGTTCCCCCAGTACAGTGTCCATGTCTGCTGATAATATTGTGTTTTGGGGGGGATTAAATCAAAACATGGAAACTCGAGTTGACTTTTCTAGTGATATCTGGCAACCGTGAGTTTAAATGAAGTGAATTAGAGTTAGTGAAGGAGAGCGGCAGCGTACTGTATGTTTACAGACCGAACAGTTACTCTTGCTTATGATTGGTGAGGAAATTTTAATAAAGAAGTTTGAATTAAACCCACCTCGTAGTGTTAGCAATATTATTAATTTACTCCACGCGAAGCTGCTGTGTCTACACAAGCACGTGCAAGTTCAGGTCATTTTGCGGGATCAATAAAATATGGCGGTTTGTGAGATTGGGAAGTTGAAGCAGATGATGTACAGTGTTACTCTTCATCATGATGGCTTCTTTGCAGTATTTCTGCACTTGTTCGTTTGACTGAGGATATGAAAAGCAGTGTGAAAGTAACTGTTGCGCGGTGTAGATGCATTGTGGACTTCCTGTAGTTTTTATTCCAATTGTATTATGCAACTCCAAACAGGTCACTCGCACCGGTGAGAATAAATATTTATTCACAGTCGCACAAGATACTTTTCAGTCACAAACGCGAGTGAAATGGTCGCACTGTACAGCCCTGAGTTTATCTGCAAAGTTTTTTCCCGTTCGGCGTGATGACGTTTAATGTCCCCGACAACCTCTGTAGTGCCATTTAGCATCATGTTAATGTCATGATTTCTCCTTGTGCAAAGTGCTGGAGCTCGAAGTGAAGCTGGCAGCTCGAGGGCTAAAATGCTAACTCTGTTTTGGGTTTTTGGCACTACAAAATTATGTCATCCCTCTGCCACTCTATGGTGATTGGCTGTAAGTGTAGGAAACGCTTGATTTGATCTGCAGTCAGTTTGAGTTTTCTATTAGCAGAGGATGAACTTTAAACGTTAATATCACAGTCGATCATGTTCACTAATGCATCTTTCAGTTGCATACTTAAGCAGTCTGTGTAACACTGAGGAATCTCTTAAGTCAGAGGTTTCTTTTTATAAATGTACATAATTTCTGATCGGATTTTAAAAGACAACTAGTATTTTCCATATAACGTGTCTGAGGATGTGTCAGAAGAGACCTAAATGCCTAATTAACATACATTTATTCAACTGTTTTGTCATGACAGGTTGGCAACTTTCTTCCTGCATGGCTTTGAAAAACATACCAATTAAACTAATTATATTAAATTTTATACATGCTGGATAAAGGAAAGGTCTTCAACATGTTTTGTGTGCTAAAGTATTATCAAACAAAAATATAAAGCATTGTAAGCATAAACTACGTTTAATCTTCCTAAGCATCAGGAACAAGGCAGTGGGGTATGAGGTAGTAACAATAGAATAATTAAGCTCCAGGGGGACCCACTGATATGTTTTTAATTATAATTGTCTTAATGGCTGAGCATGGCTTTTTATTCATATAGGAATATTACAGTATTATTGCCGTCTTTACTGAAGATTGCTTTGAAGGTTTGAGATTTAATATATGTCTGAATGGCTTTTTGGCCCTTGTTGCAGTTTTTGTGCTTTATGAACACATAGCCTGTTGCTGCACTATTCATTTGGTAAACTAAATCAAAAAGTGTAGAAAGTTAATCTGTTTCTGCAGTGCAACTTAATTATGCAGGACAATTGTGAGTCCTGAGGCAAGACTAGTTGAGAGCCACCGCCCCATATCATTCATTCCCCATCACCAAATAGTGGATCATTACTGCAGTCTTGTGCAAACAGCAGAAAATGAATTACAGAGCCATGGACCTATTACACTTTTCCACATTTCTTAGTAAATGAACACTCTTTTACACTTATTTCACATACCCCGAGGCAATTGATGAAATTACGTGGAGTGGATGTGTAAATTGGAGACTGTAGTACAATCCAAACTGCAACAAATGTATCCAACTAAAAACTATTTAAAAATCAATATATTTGTGATGCACATAAAAGCATGTAAGTAATTTTACCTACAAACAATGGTTCCAGGATTACAAGTAGCACTGGGGGAAAACTGATCACTAAAAAAATTTTTAAACGTACATTTTTTTAAAATTGTAATAAAGATATTGTAGCTGTTTCAAAGTTTATATTGTTTTAATTATTTATATTTGACCAAGCCAGTTATAAATTAGTTGTGTAAATTGTGTACACTGCTACAAAAAATAAAAATAAAAAAATATTGTAATGTCCAATTAATGTAAAACCACCCACCACCCATCAAATGAACTTAGAAGCTGTAACTGAATTGAAATATTCAAAAAGAGCTGGTTTCAGTTTTTTCACCTAGCATCAAAATAGCACACTAAACTCAGACAGATTAACATTTACAGATAAATGTGGTAATGATTCAATTCAGTTTTATTTGTATAGTGCTTTTAACAATGGACATTGTCCCAAAGCAGCTTTACAGAAACATAAATTCAGGATATAGATTTTAAATGTATGTCTTTATCCCAAAGCCAGAGGCAACGGTGGCAAGTAAAAACTCCCTGAAACCTTGAGAAGAACCAGACTCAAAAGGGAACCCATCCTCATCTGGGTGACAGCAGTACAATTATAAATAAATCCCTTCTATAAATGTGGTAATACTACATGGTCAAATAGTGCAGTTGTGTAACAAGGAAATTCATTACAGTTTTTACATGAAGTCATTTTACATGAAGTTTTGTTGGACTTATCCACCGTTCACTGATGGAGACTTGAGTGCAAAACTGTTTGTGGCAATTGCAGTCCTAAAGCTATCATTGCAATTGTAGTCCTAAGCCATCATAGCATAACTGTTCATATGAATTGAGGTCCAAAGCCATCTTTATGGTTTTTAAGTGGTACCATACTAATTTCAATGATCTTCAGGCTGCACCATGTGGGGCCATCCTCAGCAGCAGCACATGACTTCCAATTGATGAGAACTCCAACCAGAAATAGGGCATCAGGATGGATCAGGCATGTCCAGAGAGCAGAAGGGGTCAAGATTACTGGTATCTCAGGAGTAACATGCATCTCAACAGAGAGAGAGACAGAGAGGGGGGATTATTAGGTATGCTTTTTGTTCCGTAATGGTTAAAGACGATGTACTTTGCATGAGTACAAGCAGGGACTTCGGCAAGACTAATTATGCCAGCATAACTAAAAGGGAGAGCCAGAAGATAACACAGACATGAGGGCGGCCTGGGACATAAGGCAGCCAGCCACTCCACCATCAACAAACCTGGGTGAACACATGTAAGTGGGGGGCCGCAGCATCCAAACATCCCAGTTCACCACAACACTCTATGCCCATGAGCCCTCTAGATCTGCTCCTTTATCTAAGAAAAAAACTATTCACAAAAGGCTTGACTAAACAAATATGTTTTCATCCTGGACTTAAACACTGAGATTGTGTCTGAGTTCCAAACACTAATTGGAAGACTGTTCCATACCTTGGGGGCCTTTGTAAGAGAATGCGCTTCCCCCGTTATTAGCCTTTACTATTCAAGGTACCAACAAATTGCTTGCACCTTTTGACTGAAGTAGGCATGGCGGGTCATAAATGATATGTTTTTCCTTATGAGCAAGCAAAAATTTTACATATAATCCCAGATTCAGTTCTAGGTTATTAACCTACACAATGTGGAACAGTTCAAGGGGGTGAATACTTATGAAAGATATAAAACATAAAATGAGTTTGGCACCCCTGGTCTAAACAAGGCTGAAAAATTCCTGTCAAGTGAGAGCTACACATGAAAAAATCTGACAACCACAGCCATGGACTGTGCTTTGATGATTATAATTAATAACTGGAACTGGCTACTAAGAAGTTAAACTTAAACAGCTTAAGCTGAGGACTACATAAAAGTTAAGTTATGTAAATCTTACTATAGCCAATAAATGGAACATTTTCTAGTGTGTGTTAAGTATGTTAGTAACGTGGAGGAAACCATGTCTGCATAAAGAATTGTCTATAAAAATTATCAGTAATTTAAGATTGTTAGTTAGTTCCCAAATGCAGTACTGTTGATGCTAGTACATATTTAACAGAAGTTTTGTATCAGTACTATTCACAAAAATCGTTTGTATGGGTTTGATAATTTGGAACTGAGCAGTACTTCAAAGCTCATACACAGTATAGGACACTGATCAACTGATCAAATTAATATTACAGAGAAAGGGCTGTAAGCTCAGCTTACCCATGTATTGTTGGGTTTTAATACTTATTGTTGTAGTTTGCCTTTGCCCCTTTCTGATGTTCAGCCCTTTCTTTGTAACACACACACAAACACACACACACAATCCAAATCTCCCACATATCAATACCCCCCCAGTAGCCGCTCAACCCCCCCCCCCCCCCAACCCCCCGCAAGGCCCTCTTGACTTTCTCAGGCCATCGTTTTCACAGCGACAATGCCCATAATTCAGCTGCTCTTTAGTTACACAAGAAAGTGCAGGGGAAAAGGCAGGATGAATCACTTAGATAGAGTGTCTCCCATTTTTTTAAGTCAATGATTGAGCAGAGATCGCAACTATCTATTCCCATCAAATGCCAGTGAAAGGATGGGTACATAGATATGGTGCTCTGTACTAATATTGGCACCCTTGGTAAATATAAGCAAAGAAAGCTGTGAAAATTTGCTACTGTTTAACCTGATCTTCTGTTTAAAAAAATTAACAAAAATACTCTCCTGTCATGGATATCAAATACTTGACAATATCTATCAATCAATCAATCAATCAAATATCTATCAATCAATTAACATCTTAGGGAGTTTTTCCTTGCCATCGTCGCCACCGGCTTTCTCAATTGTGATAAATTCACACATTTAAAATCTGTATCCCGTGTTTATATATTTCTGTAAAGCTGCTTTGAGACATTGACCATTATACAAAGCATGATACACATAAAATTGAATTGAAGAGGTTGGTTCGAGTGGCCAAAAATTCTTCAAGGATCACAGCTGGAGAATTGCAGAAGTTATTTGTATTGTGGGGTCAGAAATTCTCCAAAACTACAATCCGAAGTCACCTACATCACCAAAAGTTGTTTGGAAGGGTTTCAAGAAAAAAAGAGTCTACTCGCATCCAAAAACAAACTCAGGTGTCTTCAGTTTGCCAGACACTACCGGAACTTCAAATGGGATCGGGTTCTATGGTCAGATGAAACCAAAATAGATCTTTTTGGCAATAAGCATCAGCTGTGGTTTTGGCACACACAGAAAGGTAGTCATATGGAATAGTACCTCATTCCCATGGTTAAATATGAACATTCTTTAATGTTTTTGGGCTGTTTTTCTGCTAGAGGACATGGGCATTTTATTAGGATACATGGCATCATGGACAAAAGATCAAAAGGATCAACAAAAAAGACACTTTTTCACAGCCTTCTTTGCTCATAAGGGTGCCAATATTAGTGGAGGGCACTGTACAAGTTTTGCTGGTGGTAAAGCTTGACCGATGAAAGTGTTTCATATCCACATATGGGATTTAGACAATTGTGCAGTTGAATGCATTTTGAGTTCTGTTGGCTAATATTGAATTGTTTTCAAAAAATTTAACTCGATACTGAAAAATGCTACTTAGCAATTGTTTAAAAATTTACAAGATTTGCTGAATGATTATTTAGGTGATACATGTTGTATGTAGCTGGCACTTTGAGTAAGTGATTTGAATACTTCTAAAATTATAATTGTGCTTACAAACCAATAAATATGTTTTACAATATAAGTGATTGTCAATTACAAAATGAGGCAAAGCATTTAGAGTGTCTTCAGCTCTGTATGGTTGGTTTATTGTCCTACAAATTCACTTTCATAAGCGTGTTCAGCATTTTGATGTGAATATTTCTAGTGTTTCGTTTTGCTAAAATGCTGAGTTGTAAAGTGTATATGTGCAGTTGGGTGGCTAATTAAAGGGATAAAAACAACATAAATGTCTTATTACAGTTTTGGGCCACAACAGAACAGCTTCAATACACATTGGCACAGATTCTACAAGTTTCTGGAACTGTATTGGAGCAATAAACACAATTCTGCAAAACGATATTCTCTTAATTGTAGTTTTGATGATGGCGGTAGAGAGCTGGTAGCTGAGGAGGCTGTGGAGAGGCATTTTGCTGACATGGTTTGGTCCCACTTGTTCTCTTTGAGAAAAGAATCAATGCAAATCAATACAAAGTTATTTCGACTGAACACCTTTACCATATTATGAAAGCTTTCTATACTGTGGGAGTTATCTCTGACAGTGTCCTTATGCACAGGGTACATGGGCTCACCGAATGCTTTGATAGTATAAAAATTATGCAAATCATATGCTATCCAGTTGAACACCTATAGCAGAATTTGGATTGACAGGTTATACAGCATTCTCCATCATCATCATCACCAGCTGAGGGAATTTATTTCAAATACATGTGCTCCATCCCTCCTATGGCAAAATACAATGAAGCTATTCTGGAGTAGATCAGACTTACATTTATCTTTGGCTAAATAATCCCTCTAGACCAGAGATTCTCAAGCTTTTCTCACCCCCAAGCCTCCCCTATCATGTACTCCCCCCCCCCATATTGGAGGATACCAGGTACAGTGATTATCTATTTTATATAAAATCTATCTATCTATCTAGTCTTTTGTGATTTTTTTTTTTTTTATTATTATTTTTATAAAATTATGTAACGGACAGGTATGGAACATGAATGATCAAAAATGTTTCTGAACACTATAACTACTTTGAACGAGAGAACTAGGCTGTAATAACGTGGACTATTATACATGTAAAACATGTTGCATTACATTCGTCTTGCGTTCTAAAAACATTTACATACGAATGATGTAAATTGGGACAAAGGGCGTGTCTCTTTATCCATGACATTGTTAAAACAAATCAGTGGGACACCTGCGCTAGCTTCTTTTTACATTCACGCGTATGTCAGCTGCCCTGCAATCACCGGGATGTGCTGCACCGGTTCTCAGTCACTCACTAAACAGAGCAGACACAGAGAGAGGTGCGAGTGCAGCGGGAAAGCAAGACCTCGCGCTTGCAGGACAGTACTGGCGACGTTTAGACAGTTGCTAAGTTTTGTCCAAAAAGACACTAGATTTGTCACTAGGCAAATTACCTTTGTCACTAGGCAAATTCGCTAAAGGGGTCTGAAAAGTCGCCAAGTTGGCAACACTGGTCTGCACTGACAGCTAGATAAAAGGTAGGCTAAACTCCGCCTCTCCCCAGCAAAAAGAAAATAGAGGGAGAGAGAACACAGAGTTTTTCATTTATGCACATTCTATCTGAAAAGCAATAAAATACACAGAGTACCCAAATGATGCCCAGTCTGTTTTGCGCCCCCCTTCTGATCTCTCCACACTCCCTGGTTGAGAACCACTGCTCTAGAGTATTCAACATCTTTCTCAAACTATGAACGTGGTCAACCTGTGAAGCTTGAACTTCATTTGAGACTGATTATCTAGGTCCTTCTCTTCCTAACTCTCTATTTTGTCTTTATACTTTCCTCTTCTTCCATGCTTCTTCATTATACAGCTATTGTTTTTTCTGTATATCTGCCTCTTTTAATTATAAAGACTTGGAAAGTATTGGAAATGACATGTCATAGATGCAGAATGGTAGAGAAAAGATCTTTAGTGTTTGTCCTGGTAAGCGCAATGTTCTCTTACTGATTTCAAAATGTGTTTTATGTCTTAGTGTAAGGATTGTCATGAAATGTGTGCTTAAATGTGAAGTGTAAAAGGCAACTCTACTTTGGTTACTGAGAAACAACTGTATATAATCTCTTGTGAAAAACCATCTTGCTCTGGTGGGTGCCAAAACAGGCAATAAGAAAAGAAGAAAAAGACATTTCAATGATTGCTAAACTCAGGTCTATATTTTACCACCTTAAATGCCATTCCTGTATGCCAGACTGTAATTGAATGAAAAGTCTCAGGCTTAAGGGCAGGCCTTACCACTAACATTGATAATGTTTCTCTGACTTTTATGTTCCAGTGCTCTGGCTTCTTAAATGATTTATAGAACATGCTCTCTGGGCAAAAGCACTGCAAGCTCAAATGAATGGGTTTGTATTGTGGGGTAAATAGATTGTACCAGAGACTGCAGAAAGGTTGCTGGTAACATTTGTACATAGGTCAAGGCAAAAATGTTTAATCATAATAAATTCTGGGAGATGATGTCTGTAGCAAGATCTGCAATCAGTGCCTTTCTTTTATTAAAGCTTTTAAGATATTTTAACTTTAATCAGCCTTTTTCCAATGTTTCCAAAGCTTTTTTTCTTGCACATTATTATTATTATTATTTTTTTTATTATTATTATTATTATTATTATTATTATTGTACACAGTAAAATCCCTAGTGTTGAATTAACACCCAGAGTGTTTATATGAGTCCAATGGACTCATATAAACACTGTAGGGTGTGAATTCAACACAGTGGGTGTTAAATCAACACTGGTGATTTTGCTCTGTTATTGTTCTTATTTATAATATTATTGTTATTATTAATAATAATTCTAATCATTATAGTATTATTATTATTAGTAGTAGTAGTAGTAGTAGTAGTAATAATAAAAGATTAAAGGCAGCAAAGATTATATTTGGTAACTATATATATATATATATATATATATATATATATATATATATTGCTTCACAAAAAGTAAACTGCTTAAAATGAATCAAAATTGCTAAGTTGTCTAAGGACTATGAGGTAGTCTATTTGTTTGTCTTATTTCTGGTGAAGTTGTAATTCCCAGTTAGTGATGGAAGCATGGCTGTATTATATTATTTTTGGTTAATGTTAATGATTTATTCTGGAAATATTATCAAAGATTCTGTTGGATTCCTGCATACTGTATGATATGTATCCCCTTTTTATTTCAGCCAATGTTTCATGTGTGGTTTTAGGAAGAACAAAATCTCACCTATTCATAAATCATGTCCCTCTAATGATGTATGAATTATTAGAAGTATTTTCAAATTACAACACATTTCGAACATTAAATATGCCCGATTGATGATTTTGTGTAAAAACAACAATAACAACAACACAGTAATTCATATTAAATAAATGAACATACAGCTCAAAACATGACATACTTGTGACATAGAATAGCACATAATTCCTCTACTAATTCTGAGTCTTAGATACTAATTACCCCAAAAGCCCTGATCTGTTGCAGAAACTGTGGATCAATCTAGCATGCACATGACCCAACCCCGCCCCCTTCCACTGTGGCTTTCAGATGGCTTAGACATTTTTACCTTCATTTTCTACTCTCTTTTTTTTCTCTCTTGGGGAATGGAAGGGGGAGGGGTAGAGGCTAAATTACTATCCTGTTAAAAGCCAATGTGAGTTGATTTGCATGTGTTGTTATGCATCTTAGATGTGCCGCTGAACTCAGTTAATGCTCCCAACACATCACTGATAAACCATTGTTTGTTATTTTCTTTAAAGCTAAAAAGAAAGAAAAAATACAAGTCAAGCTATAAAAAGCTATCCATGTGTGATGTACTGCCAGTTGCGACAGACTATAACTATTGCCAGAATTGTTTTAAGCTCTTTTTTGCTTATTGTATCGAACCTAGTTTTCATGAACCTTTATTCTGTCTCTAGAATTTGGAATGATCGGAGAGCATACTGTAAAAAGCCAACGGCCAAGATCAGTTCATGACACAAAGGGCCAACAGGAGCAAGATGAGTCTGCTAAATTTATGGCACAAACTGGTAATACAATAGTTATGTTTCTTTCCTTTATGTTAACTAAACTTAATTTCATCTAAGTCACTTTGCATGCTCTCTCTTTCTTATACTGCACATTTAAAGTGAAGATAATTTTTGTTATATTCATTTTTATCCCTCTTATTTATTACCCCATAGAAATATAAAATTCCTCAAAAGGAAATGTTGGCAGATCCTTCAGCAAATTGACTTAATAAGAATTCCAACTGGTTTCTTAATTTTGTTTCACTGTAATACAAAGAACAATCGAGTGTTTTTCATATCCATTTCTTTTCACCAGAAGGAGCTGTAGGTTCTAGCTTGCATGCTGGTAATGGTTATGTGATTGAAGAGTCGTTGAACCAATAGGAAAAACTTAGTAAATATTGTTTTAAATAATTATTTTCCCCTATGTTTATTTTTGCATGGGGGTTTTGGATATATTTCAAAGCATATCATGGGCTGGGGTTTGCCTTTTTGCATTTTTCTCTCTTTTCTTTTCTTTTTTGTTTCTTTTCTTTATTTTAGTTAATTTTTTTATCATTTGTGAGATGTGTGCATTTTAAGTTGCAAACCACTTAGCAAACTAAACCCTAACTGTGTTTTTCTCATCCTAATTCACCTTGGACTTTTTAGTTTACATTTACATTATGCTTTTAATTTCATCATTTTAGTTGAGCCCTATTTGTTGCACTGCTTCATTCAAAAAACAACAGATAAAAGAATAGAAAAATAAACAAATTGATCCACTTTTCAACCCAATCCTTGATCAGCCCAATAATGCTCTTTAAAAATTTGCATTATTTTTCTAACATTAGAGAAGAAAAATAATATAACTTTGAAAATCAGTGTACGCTGCATAGAAAATATATCATTCACATCTGACTAGTGCTGAGTGTATACTTTTTTAAACAAAAAAGTAGATAATAATGTTATACAGTGTATTTTCTTACCTATGACAGGCAGTCTACTGGAAAAATTCCATATATTGTTTGCATTTGGAACAGCCATGCAATCATTCATTTGGGAATTACAACTAATACAACTGTATATGTACAATTGTACCATTGTACATTTATCATAAAATTTAATAGTTTGTCTTTGTCTGACATAAATGTAGCAGCTATAACAGGAATAAAGACAGCCAGTCTTAGATGCACATTTTATGTGCAACAGTGTAAGTCACATGTTAAGGCAGCATGATATCAACTTTTTCTGTAGTATTTTGATTGTCTTCAACAGAAATGTTCCTCACGAAAAGTGAAGTTAACATCATGGTAGCAGTGACTTAATTGCTGTGATCTGCTGAATATGATTGAGGAATGCTCCTCTTGTTATCTTGATTTTTTTTCTATTTCTTGTCAATCCTGGGTCAGAAATAACTAACTCAAGAAACTCTGAACTGGCATTTAGGTCAATAAAAATCAAGTATAGTTGACTACAGATATGATCCATTTTTAGTAGAACTGTAGTTGCAAACTAACATTCATCACAGGTCATTCTCTAACTTTTGTAAGCCATCTTGCATGTATTCTACATGTTCTATCACATTTAATGCTTTTTTTTCTGGTATTAGTTCAGTTTATCTTTTCTTCCTTTCTTTGGTTTCTTTATGTTGTTTGCATGCATTACTTGTAAATACTAAGATGACATTTAGCCATAAGCCTTAAATCTGAACCTGCTTATAGTACCTGTTATATGGTGACCAGACATTCAACGCATGAAGTATTATGATTTTGCCTTAAATATAAATTCAGTATATAATTAATGTGATTTAGTTTTTTCAGTATGCTGCATGTAGAGCTATATGAGGGTGAATTTACTATTTAACACCCTGGCTAGCTGCCATATTTTGGCACACAATATGTTTAAATATTTAAATTACTCAAAATAATTCATGCAGACATAGAAGAAATCTAGGATTACCCTGCCCACATAGCTAAAATATGCAAACATAATGTGTCCTGTGTGGCACCTCAAGTAACTTTTGTAGGGGAACCGCTCCAACTGGCCCTACCCTCCTGGGCTGTTATGTGACCTTGTTGCTGCTTTTAACTGGTGTCACCCTTCTCCTACACAGGTGACCCAGGTGCTGAGGAGTGGTCCCAGTGGAGCTCTTGCTCAGTTACATGTGGTCAAGGGTCGCAGGTGCGAACAAGAACATGTATCTCACCTTTCGGAACACACTGCAGCGGCCCTTTAAGAGAATCAAGGGTTTGCAATAACACTGCCCCTTGTCCAGGTAGTGTTAGCCAACAGATGCACAGTGGCACTTCCTCTTTGTTTGTTTAATTGTTATTATTCTTCTCATTTACTTCTAATGGATTTTTCTTGTCATGGCATCTTGTCATATCATGTCATATTCATGTTTTACGTTTTTTCATCTATTTTCCTAGTTAGTGTGCATTATTCACATCGCCTCATTATTCACATCGCATTCATCCACCACTCTTTTATGTAAAGTGATGTCGCAAAATGTACATTTTGTTGTCTATTTTTGGTTATTTTGCAATTTAAAGTAAACAACAGAGACTATTTGGGACATTGTTTCACAAGTAGCTGGTCAGAAATTACTTATTTTACAATACCAATCCAAGAATCTCTAAGAAATTAGTATAATGTCATATTTCCAATTCTTGCAAACTTGTGTCCCCAGCTAACTTATTGTTTTAGACTTTTTTTATGTGCAATGAGAAAGCATCTGAACAATAGAGCAACCTTTTAAAGCTTAAATATGAGTTAATGTAGTTCTTATCATTTCCATTTTCTATGAGTATTATTAGTTGATCTAAATTAACATGGCTAAAAATGTCTAATTTGTAGTTGCCTGGTTACTGTTTGGGGGTGGGGGTGATTTGGAAGGAGGTTGAGCAAGAGTTTTTTTCTACAAATGTCTAAAGAGAACCTTGTATGAAATCATAAAAGTATATGAAATTGCATTTCCTGGAAATGAATAAGGTAAGAATTTGACTCTTCCTTTTTTCATAATTCCTGTGCACATTGATGCTTGAGATTTTGTCACTTACTTTTGCTCTGAAATGTGGCATTTGTCATTGGAGTCAAAGTTACTTTTAACCTTCAAAAAGGATGGATACAAAATTATTTTCATGAAAAAAAAAACTGTCTTAAACAGATCAGCCTGGTGGTTTTACTGTAATATGCAGAAAATTGGCCAATATGCTAAAAAGGAAGAATGGCCTTGTACAGACATATTTTTTTTTGCATTATAGCCCTTTTTTTGCAATGGATGTGACTGTACATACTTCTGAAAAGTCATAGTGTTTTATGTGTTAAGATTTTTTTCACCATATTAGAAATTCTGAATAAGAGAGATGTGTAAGTAAACTTGTTCTCAATGGTAGTGTGGAACAGACATGGCTTTTGCTATGCTTCCCTTGTCTATTCACTTTACATTATTTAATATCTGTGCCTTCAGCAGTCAAATTCCATGGACAATTTATGAAACCCATCTCAAATATCAAATTTATCTTGTGATCAAAATGTTTTACATGTGTCCACCTATATTCATTATATATATATATATATATATATATATATATATATATATATATATATATATATATATATATATATATATATATATATTTATATATATATATATATCAGTGTTGGAACACTGTCTAAACCCTGCCTGCAGTAGTAGATACAGGCTGTTGCTCAGTCTCACTTTAATATCGTAACTGAAGCAGATGAGGGTCAGAGGTTTAGAATATCTTCTGATCCAATCTGTTTAAAGGTCAGAACCTGGCCAATAAATAAAGCTCTCTATTTATGGATGGATCCTTGATTCTGCTCTGAAGAAGGCTCCAGATGGCTCTATATAGGTTCCTCTTCCTACCTTTTTTGTTAAAAGTGCAAAGGGATTTAGCTTTTAATTAAAATGTTTGCACAGGACTCAAGCTTTCTTTATTCAGTTGGACAGAAAAAGAGGGCTTTGTTGGCAGAAAGTAAGGACACTGAGAGGGAACATATGCTTGGAAAGTAAACCAAGAGTGAACACACACCAAGGCTTTTGATGACCTATGCCATGCCATGTGAATATTGGTAAGGTTAGCAGTAAGTAATATAAGATAAATAAATAAATAAATAACAATCATAAGCTGGTAAGTGTAGTGCAAGCCAGGAAGAGTATCACAGCACAGCATTATTGAATTGAAGTTCAGGCTGTGGCGATCATGGTGTCTAGTATCTGACATTATGTACTTTTGTACTTTCTTATACCATTTTAAATGTTGCTGTTGTTTAGCTTGGTCTGTTGCTTAAAACAGCTTAAAAGAAGACACAGATATTTTTTTACTTGACCTCTAAAATGATTAACACTTGATCACTCTATGTGCATTTTCATCCATTTAACATATTCTAATATGCATGTTTCTTTCCTGCTGATTTTCCTGTAATACTAAGATGTTTTTAATAAGTTGTAGAGTCTATTTCTATGGTTATGTAAGTATGTGGGGTGGGTGTGTGGGGGTGTCCCAGTGTGTCTTAACTACTTTCCTGTGTTGGCAGTGCATGGTGTGTGGGAGGAGTGGTCTCCATGGAGTCTGTGCTCCTTTACCTGTGGTCGGGGTCACCGCACCCGAACCCGACTCTGCACACCACCTCAGCATGGTGGTAGGGGCTGTGACGGCCCAGAGACTCAGAGTAAACTCTGTAACATCGCCCTTTGCCCAGGTCTGTTCCCTTCTCTTTCTCCCTCTCTGGTGATTGATGTTCAACTCCCTCGGTTCTCCCAAAAGGACTCCTACCAAATTTCCCTGAACCTCTGATCTCTCCTGCTGTTCACTAGGTCTAATAAATTTTGCTGCAAAAATCGATGATCATTCCACTAATTTTGGGTGCACTCAAGCCTGCTGTATTCTGAGAATCAGGTTGGAATTAGGCAACTGTGGCAATGTTTAATTTCCCTCTTCCCCACCTTAAAGAGAGCCTTAACACACGTCACAGCTTCGTCTGGCTTCACCATGGTATGACTAGTTACTAAGCATTATACTGAGCAAGATGAAGGAGCATGATTAGATTCAGAACTAACTCCCAGGCCTAGATGTAAATACAAGCAGAGGTGCAGCTTGAAGCATACCTTAATGCAGCAGTGGCTGAAATTAATGTTCAGTTTACCATATATATATATATATATATATATATATATATATATATATATATATAATGTATGTGTGTGTGTGTGTGTGTGTGTGTAAGTGATAAGACCATACCTGCCAGATCTGCATTCCAATTGACAAGCAATATTAAAACGTATAGTTTCTCTGAATATTTATTTCACCAACATCCTAAATAACCTCTTATTATTAGACACTTTGTCATATAAAATTGAATATTTATGAATAAATGAAAAATGTCTGAATAAAAAACTCACCCTAACAGTCCAAAGTAGATCAGTTTTGCAGGAAAACCACACACCTAGCAACACTGCCTGTATTGCTTTAAACAACACACATGGTGCTAATTTACACCTGATATTGAGAGGCAGACAAAATCATATGCAAAACTACCCACAGCTAGCTGGCCAAGGTTTATTACATTAGTGCACTTCCTGTTTCTCCACAGAACAGATCTGGCATTATAGAGATGATGACATGAGACTGAAGTGAAAATCACTTAGCCACAATTGCCCATGAATGGCAAGCAGATTTGTGATGATGAGATTCTCTACAGCAAATGTTTGGCTGTGATGGGGTAACTGACAGATTGCGCTACATCCGATTGCAGACGGCTTTGTTTGTCTCCTTAAAAGCTTCGGCCCATTCAGCAGAAAAAAAAACAGGCAATTAGCAACTCTTCTCCCCGCAGAATCTCTTTTCCCTGTAGACTCAGTTCATTCAGTGCATCTTCTATTGCCAAACACCAGTTTTTCATTCAGGCTCTTCCCAGGCAACCCCAGCATTTCTGTCAATGAAGTATAACCACTGCTGAAAAGTTTATTGTATTGCATTTGTTTTTATGAACATAAGGTAGAGACAATGTGTGTGTGTCTGTGTGTATGTGTGTGTGTGTGTGTGTGAGAGAGAGAGAGAGAGCGAGAGAGAGAGAATCTTTGTCCCATATTTTAGGTTGCCTTTGTCTGTAATCTGGTTTATACATATAAATAATTAATTACCCAAACGTTGCTTTGCATTCTATGCAGACTTCATCTCTACAAATGATTCAGAATCATGCATACAGAATATATCATTGTCCAGAATTCACACTGGAAGTATACCATTAATATAATACTATAAATAGAGCTATTTACATAACAGATGATACATTACATAGAATACATTACAAATACATTGCATAGAATCCATCCATCTTCTATACCGCGTATCCTTTTCAGGGTCATGGGGAACCTGGAGCCTATCCCAGCACAAGGCGGGGTACACCCTGGACAGGGTGCCAATCCATCGCAGGGCACAATCACATATACACTCACACACCCATTCATACACTACGGACACTTTAGACATGCCAATCAACCTACCATGCATGTCTTTGGAGGAAACCCCCACAGCACGGGGAGAACATGCAAACCGACCCTGGAGGTGTGAGGCGAACGTGCTAACCACTAAGCCACTGCGCCCTCGATTACAAAGAATACTTAGCGAAAAGCTTACTAAATACAGAAGACTGTGTTTATATTTTTAAAGTCACGACGAGCTGTTGAAACGATGACCTCATTTGTTTGTGGTGTCAAAAGCGAGTCTAAGGTTAACTGAATAATCTAATTTTCTAATGTTTTGTCTCCTTGGCGGCTGCAGTGGACGGTCAGTGGCAGGAATGGAGTGCATGGAGTGATTGCTCAGTGACCTGTGCCAATGGGACACAGCAGAGAAAGAGGCAGTGCTCAGCTGCTGCTCATGGCGGTTCAGAGTGTCGTGGCCACTGGGCCGAGAGCCGAGAGTGCCACAACCCCGAGTGCACAGGTAAAAACTCTTAGATCTGAAACCACAGACAGCGATCTAGACTAATGCACTTTGTCTCGGTGAAGACTCATGTATCTATGTGGGCATTACAGTTTTTTTTAGATATAATACCTCAGAAGAAAAGGAAAGAAAGCACTGCAAACAGAAAGGCCTCAAATCAAAATCATTTTTCATGATTCAAAGTCATGAATCATTTTTTTATTAGAGAGGAACACAGCAAATGATTATTATATGTAAAAAAAAAATAATAATAATAAATAAATAAATAAATAAATAAATAGATGCATTAAGAAATTACCTCCTGAATTGTCAGGGTAACCAGTAGTTTTGTTTGTTTTGTTATATGGAAGTGCTCATTTGTTTCTTTTATTAATAAACTCAGGCCATTCTGCCATTAGGTAGCATCATATTGTTGCAGGATAAATATTATAGAATAAGTATTTCTTTTTTTTCTGTTGACTTTTATGTGCCAATTTATATGAATTTATACATCCGTTATATTCAGCATGTTACTGTATATGTTTAATGAAGTAGAGTTATTATGGGTTTTTTTTCTGATCAAAAGAGTTTAAATGAATTAAAGTAAGTTTTAAAATGTTATATGTGCATTGATATTCTGTATTTAATAATGTAATTGGATCACATTAATGCTACATACATTGATCCCTTTCACTCTACATAATTCAGGCTGGTTGATTAGATATTTACCTATAATCTGGTAGATAAACTGAGGATGCTGTCACATATGCAATGTTTAGTCTGTTTGAATCGATACCTGATGCGTTTTCCCTCTTGGTTCTTTTGGGCAGGTAAGACAGTGACACCAAAGCCCTGCTAATGTGTTGTTATTATAATTCTGCTTTACCCTTGACCTTGATTTTTGCCTTACCTACTCTAGCTTGTTTACCTGATCGCCTGATTGTTGTTTTTGCCTTGCCCTCTGAATTATAAGCTCTTCAATAAAGCTGTTAACTGCGATTACATCTGTCTCATCCGCCATTACATGACAGAGAAATTATAGCCACATTTGCCCAACACCCTTTTATTCATTAAAGGACGAATATCTTATTATTATACATGATTGTTATTACTTAAATTTTGGTGTGAAGAAAACTTCTAAAAACTTTTTACTGTGTATCTTGGAGCCATAAAACATATCCATGTTAAAATGAAAAATTCCAAGCCACTTTAAAGCTAGCATAAGTGTCATCTAGCATTCATAACATCCATCCTCCATCTTCTATACCGTTTAGCCTTCAGGGTCGCGGGGAACCTGGAGCCTATCCCAGGGAGCATCGGGCACAATGTGGGGTACACCCTGGACAGGGTGCTAATCCATCGCAGGGCACAATCGAATTCATAACATGAATTTATATATAATGTTCATGACATTTTTTTTTCTTTGCCTGCCATAATTGTGTCACTTTTACAGCAAATATCCTGTTATTTAACATGGCATTCACAGAGAGGTCAAATCAAATTGCTGGGACTAAAAAGGATGAATTTTGTGAAAGATGGTTCAGCGCTGACATATAACACAAAGGAATAGAATAATGGATATTGCTGTCTTCTTATTGCTGTGTGTGTGTGTGTGTGTGTGTGTGCGTGTGTGTGTGTGTCAGCAAATGGCCAGTGGAACCCTTGGGGGCCATGGAGTGGGTGTTCAAAATCGTGTGATGGGGGCTGGCAGCGGCGTGTACGGGTGTGCCAAGGCCTAGCTGTCACAGGGCAACAGTGTGAGGGCAATGGAGAGGAGGTCCACAAATGCAGCGAGCAGCGTTGCCCAGGTAACCATATAGACAACAAGCACCATGAGTCAGTTATGCCCACATGAGCAAGGAGAAAGCTGAATGAAAGCAGAGTGTAAAGATAATCATTTGGGTTTTTGAAGAGCCATACAGTATTTGCAGTGGATTATTTATTTAAATGTCTGGTGAAATTTGTCCATAATCCTTATGCAAGCATTTGTAGCATGTTTTAAATAGATTATTAAAACCACTGTAATTAGTGTTGGCAGTCATGCCAGATCCCAAAGCCTCCTGTCCTCCATCCAAATCTCTAAAATTTCTGCTTTTTTGTGCTTTTTTTTGTAACATAAACTCAAGAAATAAGGATTCATTCTGATTGATACACAGCAAGTAAGCACATTTAGAAATGTATATTTATACTTGCATTGGAATGACTACATTTGGTGGTATCACCACAAAAAGTTTTCTATACAGTCATTGCCATGTCTGTAAATATCCACTGAAATGATGACTTTCTGTCTGTTCTTGTGTAGCCCCCTATGAGATTTGTCCTGAGGACTATGCAGTTTCCATGTTGTGGAGAAGAACACCATCTGGAGAATTAGCCTTCAATCGATGCCCACCCAATGCCACAGGTATGAGGAAGTTTTGTATTTGACACAAGGGCAAGTTTAAGCCCAAAGTTTTTACCATTTATGATCAGGGTTTCAATTCCCATAAAAGGACTAAAATCTCAGAGATTACTATTGAATTTCTCAAGACAAAAGCAAGTCCACTGTTCTTAAGCTCTTGCAAATGGCACTTTGACAAGAAAAAACATTGGGGTGAATCGGATGTTAAACATAGATTTAGGTGGAGCCCCTCTTCTTTTATGGATCCCAACAATGAACTGTGCTGTTTAATTTATGTTCTGAATTAAAAACAATTTGTGCATGTTTTCACTATATATTTTGTGTGTTTGTTTGTTTATTTGAACCATGTCTTGATTGGTCGCTTTTACCTATAAAACATATAGCACTTAGTCATTGGTTGAGTATTTATGACACTCCCATTTCTTGTGAGGTCTACAACAATTGAGCAATGAGCAATTGAATTTCCAAGGCAAGATAAGTCACAGCAGCTCTCAGAGTGTCTGGTCTGTGCAATAAATGTTCTAGTAATGCAACTCAGCCGTTGTAGAAAATACCTCGTCCTCCTTTTAGACAATAAAGTCGCATTTCTTTTCATTGAATTCGTGCTCTTATTAGTCCTATTTTAATTTATGGATTGATTTTGGTTTGCTTATTTTCAAGTCATTAAAATGAATAACTTTCATTAAATCTGTGAACTGCACTGTAAACATGACAGTGTAATACATATATGAAATTCAGTAACTCATTCAGTAAATCATATTTGAAGCCAGTCAAGGTTCACATTAGTGAGTCTCCTTATATGTAAATTTACACAAACTCAGGAAATCTCATTTGATATTGACATTTTTCTAAACTAACTAGATTTTAATGAATACTACATTTCTTGTGCTAACTAACCCTGGGTCTTGCAAACGATTTACTAGTAAACCTTTCACACTTACCTTGGTAAGTTAGGCACAATGTCCATTGTTAAAGCAGATATATTGCCTTTTCACTTCGAAATCATACAGTGCCTTCCACTAACATTGGTAAATATGAGCAAAGAAGACTGTGAAAAATTCTCTTTATTGTTTAATCTTAAATGTAAAAAAAATCACAAAAATACTCTGCTCTCATGGATATCAAACAATTGCAAACAAAACACAGGTTTATATTTAAAAAATCTTTGTTAAATATAGGTGTGCAACAATTATTGGCACCCTTTTAGTCAATAGTTTCTGCTACCTCCCTTTGCCTTCTCCTCATGCTGGATGAGGTTGGGGAATACATGGCAAGGGATCATTCCTCCATACAGAATCTCTCCAGATCCTTCAAATTTCGAGGTCCACGCTGGTGGACTCTCCTTTCCAGTTCACCACACAGGTTTTCTATAGGTTTCAGGTCAAGGGACTGGGATGGCCATGGCAGGACTTTAATTTTGTGGTCAGTAAACCATTTTTGTTTTGATTTTGATGTATGTTTTGGATCATTGTCCTGCTGGAACATCCAACCACGGCCCATTTTAAGCTTTCTGGCAGAGGCAGTCAGGTTTTCATTTAATATCTGTTGATATTTGATAGAGTCCATCATGCCATGTATCCTAACAAAACAAAAACAGGTCTTCTGACAGAAAAACAGCCCCAAAACATTAAAGAGACACCAACATATTTAACTGTGTGCATGAGGTACTTTTCCATATGGCTACCTCTCTGTGTGCACCAAAACCACCTCTGGTGTTTATTGCCAAAAAGCTGTATTTTGGTTTCATCTAACCATAGAACCCGATCCCATTTGAAGTTCCAGTAGTGTCTGGCAAACTGAAGATGCTTGAGTTTGTTTTTGGGTGAGAGTAGAGGCTTTTCTCAAAACCCTTCCAAACAATTTCTGGTGATGTAGGTGACTTTGAATTGTAGTTTTGAAGACTTTCTGACCCCAAGACACAACTAACTTCCAAAATTCTCCAGCTGTGATCCTTGTAGGGATGTCACGATACTGAAAATCTAGTAGTTGGTGCCGATACCACCAAAAGTACATGATACTCGATACCAAAGTCGATACCACGGTGTGGTATAAAAATAACATTTAAAAAATTAAATTAAAAACTCTCATGGCGATGCATGGTGGCCCATTAGGAAGTAGTTTATAACATTGCAATGCATTAGCATCGTTAACAAATAACTGGCTATCACAAACATTACATGGAGCATAATGTTAGCTGGTTTCACAGCCACAATGCCAGCTGCCTCAAACAAACATAATATAGGGCCATCTTTCAGGTGTTTTGCGAAACTCGAGGTGTTTCCTCTCTTTGTTTGAAATGAACGATAGCATTGGTTGCACACCAGCTTCAGAGCATCAATTATATGTTTGTTGTCATCCGCCTCAATTACAAAGTATTTCCATATTCCATACCTCAACAAGTCGGGCGGAGCTAAACTTCTGTAGTTTTTCCCGTGTGCTTGTAGTTGTTGTTCTTCTTCTTCACCACTTGTGGACCGACTAAAACACTTGCACGTATTTGCTGCCCCCATCAGCTCCGGAAGAATTGCAACCCTGGTACCTTCATTAGAACGGTACCCACACTACTGCAGAAAAACTAGTACCGTCATGTTTTAAGAATGTTAGTACTGACTTTGTATCAAATTATCGGTTCTCGTGACATCCCTAGATCCTTGGAGATTTTTTGGCCACTCGAACCAGCTTCTTCACAGTGCATTGAGACAATATAGACACACGTCCTCTTCTAGGTTGAGTCATAACATTTAACATTTCCAGTTGACTGGAACTTCTTAATTGCTCTGAAGGTGGAAATAGTCATTGTCAATGTTTGTGCTATTTTCTTATAGCCACTTCCCATTCTGTGAATCTCAAAAATCTTTTGAGGCACATCACAGCTATATTCCTTGGTCTAACCTTTTATAACTAAAGCCCCCCCAAAGTCTCCATATTGGAGACCAGGTATAATGATGATTTATTCTATATAAAATCTATCTATATATAGCCTAATCTATAATCTGTTTTGATAGATAGATAAATAGATAGATAGATATTTTTTGCTTTTGTGTTTTTGTACTTTTTTAATTACTTTTCATAACGTTTATGATTTTTTAATAAAGTTTATGACTTTTATAAAATTATATAAATAGACAGGTATGGAATGTGAATTTATCAAAAATGTTTCTGAACACTATAACTACTTTTAACAAGAGAACTAGGCTGTAATAACGTGCAATAGGTTACATGTTGCATTCCACTCTAAAAACATTCACATGCAAATTATGTAAATTGAGACGAAGGGCGTGTGTCATTAGCCATGACATTGTTAAATCAATCAGTGGGACACCTACGCTTGCTTCTTTTTACATTCACATCTGTGTCAGCTGCCATGCGATCAACGGAATGTGCTGCTCATTATAATTGAAAAGCAATAAAATACACTAAGTACCCAAATGATGCCCTGTCTGTGTTTTTTTTTTCTTGAAAACATTACTTTGTAATGTGTTACACCCAACTCTGGTTCCTAGTCACCCAGGTGTGCTAAAAAAAATTAAATGTCAATGGGAATATACTGCAAATATATTTTTCTCATATGAATTCATAGGGGTGCCAATAATTGTTGCACACTGATATTTAACAAAGATATTTTTTTATAAACCTGTGTTGTGTTTGTGCTTGTTTGATATCCATGAGAGCAAAGTATTTTTGTGATTTTTTTTAAATAAAATATCAAAAGGTTAAACAACAAAGAAAAATTTTCACATCTTCTTTACTCATATTTACGAAGGGTGCCAATATTAATGGAGGGCACTCTACCTATAACTATTAAAAGTCTATATTTAAAAAATGGGTGTTGTTTTTTTTCTCTTTACCAGATAGCTACATTTTCTTTTATTTTTAACAATGGAAGCACTAAATGCATATATCAAATGCTGAACCAACTTCACTCTAATGTATTTGTGTCTTGCCTCTGTCTCAAGTTATTATTCCAAGATGGAATCTTTTTTTATTATATTATTTTACCTATATCAGGTTTTACTACTCACGTATCTGGCACATTTAGTTTCTTCAGCTCTTCTTTTTCTTGCTTCTTAGTTTTAGTCTATTTTAAAATATAGTATTATTTATCATGCACTCTACATTGGAGAATGAAGAACCATGGGGAGAGAGCAGGTCCCTTCATGTACACACGTGATTAGCTGCTGGCACTCAAACTGCTGAGACCGTACAGAGGATGCAGAACTAGATCCAAAACAATGGCAAAGAGGAGATGCTACAAGCCCTTCATTCCTTCCATCATCATGGGAAATGTTTGGTCTCTTGGCAATAAAATGGACAAGCTCAGTGCACTAATTGGGACGCTGAGGGAGTATCAGGAATGCAGTGTGATTTGTTTCAATGAGACATGGTTGCACGAGGATATTCCGGACTCAGACAGTGAAGACGGACAGAGGTGCTGAACTGCGTGATAAGAGGAAAGGTGGAAGGGTCGCACTGTTTGTACATAACAGATGGTGTAATCCGGGACATGTTACTGTGAAGGAGCATCACTGTTGCCCAAACGTTGAATTGCCGGTTGTTGATGTATGTCTATATTATCTGCCAAGGTAATTAACAGTTGCCATTGTGGTTATTGTTTACATTCCACCGGCAGCCAGTGCAGAAGCGGCGTGCGATGTCATACACTTGACTATCGCGAGACTCCAAACTTGGCAAACAGCACAACAAAAATGATAAAAGTGCTCCAAATTCCCATCATTTTGGAAAAATACGTAATAAAATAAAGTAAATAAGAAATACTTAAATAAATAAATGAACATTACTTCTCTCTCGCTCTCTCTCTCTCTCTCTCTCTCTATATATATATATAGAGAGAGAGACTGAGGGAGAACAAAGAAGCCTACAGAACGAAGCTGGGGTGTAGGCTTTAGCAGAATAATACAAAAGAGATGTGGGCTAGCATGTTGGAGATCACCGGCTTCAAGGCAAAAACACAACCGGTGGGGGGGCAATCTAGAAAGTTCCAACAAGCTGAATTTGTTCTTCAATAGGTTCAGCACAATACCATCTCACATCATCTCCTCCACTCCCTCACCAGCACTCTTTCGCGACTCCCCCAAAGGTCAAGATCAAACCCTGTCATCCACACCAATTCTTCCTTGCTCATCTCAGGCCCTGTTTACATTAGCGCTTTTTCATTTTAAAACGCTGTTTTTAAAATTAAAATGATCCTCGTCAACACTGGCATTTCCACTGCATTACAGAAACGACCTCCGTCCACAATACATGACCGAAAACACATGTCACATGACCATTCATGTAAACTGGGCATGCGCGTGTAAGTGTAAATAGGAAGTTGCTTGCTAGTCACCGGCAGGTACAACAATGAGCATGATGGTGAGGAAAAGCAAGGATGTCTTCGTGTGGACAGATGATGAGGTGGAATTGTTACTCAAAGTTACTAATGACATGTGTCTAAATATTTTGTGTTTGTATTCATGCTAATTTAATTACAACATAATTTATGACTTTTGTGTTGTGATACTGAATGTATGTTTACAATTTTTATATTTACCTTGATATTTTTGTTTGAGTATATTCTATTTTTTTAACATTGTGTTTATTACTTTCTAATCATTCTATTTTCTTTGTCATGTTTTTTCTTTATAAATATGGATAATCGAGGCTAGCATGTACACTAGCGTGTACTTAATCAAACTCAGGGCAAATTCAAATAATTGAATTTATTTGTACCATTAGTACACTGGCACATTGTAGTAAAAACGATACATTATGGTAAAAACAGATGCATAGGTCACATGTAGTCATACACTCATTATGTAATAAAGCAATAAGGCATATGCTTTTTTTTAAATGTAGGCTGCTGTATGCTGCTCTAAATGTAGGCTGCTCAAATGGCTTATGGGTCAGTAAACCTTGTCATCACGCGTCTCACTCATTTCCCTTCGGTTTCGCTGTCCACTCTCTCAGCCACTCTGGTGGGTGGTTGAAAGTCCCATTTGTACCAGAGAGCAGCATTTACGCATTGTTTTTTTTATAGGTTTGTGGAGCGCTTCACAATAGTTGTGAAGTACAAAACAAGCATAAATAACAAAAGGAAGGTCCTTCATGTTTATGTCCATGGCCCTCCTCAGAGGTGTAAACCATGCCTTCAAACGTCTCACCTTCCACAAACTGATGTAGTATTTCGCTGAGGTGGACCAGGGCTGATCTGGACATCTGAAAGTTCTGTCACCATTCTTCAGGAATGACAACTTCATTATCAAACATGTCCCACCAGGCACTAGTCCTTCCCGGTCTAACCCAAAACCAGCGTTTGATGTAGGGCTTACGCCACTTGAAACGAGATTCGTTGCCGATTATTCTAATTATAGCTTGCCTCTTGCAGATGTAGGCAGCTGCAGTATTATAAAATACAGAATTTAACTGCACAATTGCTGCTAAAAATTACAACATAGCCACCAAAGCTTGCAGTTCAGTCTCCATGTTATTGTTTATATGGTCAAGGTAGTGTAATGGTCACATGATAAAGCTGTAAAGCTGCTTTGAGACAATGTCCATTGTTAAAAGCACTATACAAATAAAATTTAATTGAATTGAATATGATAGGGGCTTGATGAATCAGGGAAGGATATGCAGTGATCCATAAGACGCAATCAGGGAGCAAATGTGGGCAGCCATGCCTTAGTTTTCAAAAGTCTGTTTCTTGGTCCATTTACGTTGAAATGTGACCCCGGAGTTTTCGAACTAAAACGGGGTCTTCAGCATTTCCAGAAGTCTCTGATTTTGAGGGTCGAAAACGTGGAGTAGTGTAGACCAGTGCTTTTCAAAGTGGGGGCCGCCCGGGGGGCCTCAACAATTTGGTGTGAAAAATAAATTCTAACTCTCAGACAACCAAACACACACACAATCAATTCCTAATGTAATGTAAAGTAAAGATGTAAGATGTAGTTATTCATAAAAAAATGGGGATATATTCAGAAGTCTGCATTTTTAATGTGTTTTAAAGACATCTTGCAAAAGGGGGGCGTCAGTCAAATGTTAATGCCATTTGGGGGGCCTTGTTCTGGAAAAGTTTGGGAACCCGTGGTGTAGACAACAGGCATAACCGTAGCAAAAGTTATGCCCTTATATCCCCCCTCATCACACAACCTTCTTCAGAAGACTCACATCCCTACCTTCCACAATCACCCACCACCTCATCCAACAGCCCACCAATTTGTCACTACCAGCCAGGTGAAGAGACAGTTGGAGAAGCTGAAACCTAGGAAAGATGCAGGGCCTGACAGAATCAATCCCAAGGTACTGAGGGTCTGCGCTAACCAGCTGTGTGGGATCGTCCAGTACCTCTTCAACCTGAGTCTTTGACTGGAGAAGGTGCCAGAGCTATGAAAAACATCCTGCCTGGTTCCTATTCCAAAGAAGACAACTCCCTCCACCCTCAACGATTGTAGACCAGTAGCCCTCACACCACACGTAATGAAGGTCCTGGAGAAACTGGTGCTGTTCCATCTAAGACCTCAAGTAAGCTCTTTTCTGGAGCCCCTGCAGTTTGCTTACCAGCCACAGGTAAGCGTGGAAGATGTGGCCATATATCTACTTCAAAGGGCCCACTTCCATCTGGACTACAACACCACCACAGTAAGAATCACTTTCTTTGATTTCTTGAGTGTATTTAACACCATCCAACCTCTTCTGCAGAGAGAGAAGATGAGAAGAATGCAGGTGGGCATGTCCATGATCTCCTGGGTCACTGACTACGTATTGGACAGACCCCAGTTTATGCGGTCATGAGCCTGCTTGTCTGAGCACCTGCTGAGCAGCACTGAGCACCACATGGAACTATGTTCTCCCCCTTCCTCTTCACCCTGTACACCACAGACTTTCAGTATAGGTCAGATGTCTGCCATCTTCAGAAAATTTTTGATGACTCGGTGATGGTCGTGTTCATAAGGGATGAACATGAAGAGGAGAACAGGGACCTGGTCAACAACTTTGTTGCATAGTGTGGGAAGAACCATCTGCTCCTCAGTGTGGCCAAGACCAAGAAAATGGTGGTGGACTACAGGAGGAAGAGGACCACAACCAGCCCCATTACCATCATGGGTCAGGACGTTGAGCAGGTTGACACCTACAGATACCTTGATGTCCATCTTGAAACAAGCTGGACTGGAAGGTCAACTCAGAGGCTGTGTACAAGAAAGGGATGAGCAGACTCTACTTTCTGAGGAAGCTCAGGTCCTTTAATGTTTGCAGCAAGATGTTCTACCACTCCGTGGTAGCCAATGCAGTCTTCTTACTGCAGCGGTATGCTGGGGAGGCTGCATTAGAGCAAGAGATGCAAGAAAACTCAACAAACTGATCAAGAAGTCTGGCTCAGTCTTTGGCTGCTCTCTGGACAGTTTCAAGGTGGTGGTGGAAAAGAGGACACTCAAAAAACTCACAGCCATTCTGGACAATGAACAGCATCGCCTACAGGACATACTAGTTAAATTTTCAAGTGCAAAACTGTTTGTGGTTATTGCAGTCCTAAAGCTATAAAAGCAGTTATAGTCCTAGCCTTCATAGCATAACTGTTCATACGAATTGAGGTCCAAAGCCATCGTATGGTTTTTAAGTGCTACCATCCTCAGCAATCTCAGTGATCTTTAAGTAGAAAGTATGTTTCACTTTTTACGCCTACGCTTGGAATACAAATTGCTGGTGATGCAAATTTCATCATCAGCAGAGTACGCGCACCGCCCGATTTTTCTAACCACGTGTACTTTGTACGCACAGGTTGCACATGCGCATTTTTGTTAAATGGTAAATGGTCTGCACTTATATAGTGCTTTTATCCAAAGCGCTTTACATGGTGTCCTATTCACCCATTCACACACTCACCACTGGTAGCAGAGCTGCCATGCAAGGCAGCTAACTTGCCATCGGGAGCAAATTGAGTTTGTCTTACCCAAGGACAGTGTCTTACCCAAGGACACTTCGGCATGTGGAGTCATGTGAGCCGGGAATCGAACTGCCAACCCTACGATTAGTGGACAACCCGCTCTACCACCTGAGCCACAGCTGCCCCCATTTACTTCTTTTGCATTATTTAGCTGTTCCACAAGTTGGCAACAGTGACCCAGGGTTATTGATTGTCAAGGTAGTGCAGGTTAGAAAGTACCTGCATTTGTATAATTCTAGCCTTAAAGTGTATAAGGATTTGTATATGGGTGCTAATCGTGGCGAGAGATTGCCCATGCATTGTTTTTCGTATTGTTGTGATTCTTCTTCATTGTCATCCTTCACAACAAAGGCCAGGAGAGGTACTGCAAGTTGTCGTAATGTGCATGCGTCGACTGCCTGTGTACATTTACATGTCAAATGGAGTATACTTTGAAAGGCTAAGCATACGACTGTGCGCATACGCTAGTGTATGCATAAAAAAAAACTAAGCATAAAAGAGCCTTTCGGCTGCACCATGTGGGGGACATCCTTAGCAGCAGTATGTAACTTCCAACTGATATGTTGATATTGCAATTGATTTTTCAACAAACATGTTTTCAACTTAGACACTGAGTCTGTGTCTGAGTCCCAAACACTAATTGGAAGGCTGTTCCATAACTGTGGGGCTTTGTAAGAGAAAGCTCTTCCTCCTGCTATAGCCTTCACTATTCGAGGTACCAACAAATGGCCTGTACCTTTCAGTTCTCAGTTCTTGCTGCTCAAATAGCTATAGAATAATGCTAACAACACTGTGCTTCACCATAAGGATGAAATGGGCAAGTAATGCCTTTCAGATGAAACCAAGATTAAATGTTATCTCTTTCGTATCATCCATCTAAAGCCCTTCTCCCTGTTTGCTCAGTTTGGCTCAGTGGAAAGCTCTAAGAAGAATCTTGTGGTTTTGAACTTCTATGTTGGAATGAAGGAATCTGCTGTGTTCTGTGGGACCCTGAAGGCTATAGTACCTTTTTTCTGGTCTGTGCCTTTACACAATCCTATTGTAAAAACATTTTAACGATGATGAATTAAAAGAGGATGCACCTAAGCAAAAAGCAAACAGTCTGAATACTTGTGCAAATGTGATATTTAATTCTTTGTAAAAACCTATGTATGCGTTCTCATTTCATTGCTTTCTTTGGACATGTTGGTTTTTCTGAGAGCAGAATGAGGCTACATTGACACTTCTGGCAGCATTGCACCACTTTGTATGCTCCCATGTCACTCTGCTATTGTGTCCTTGAGAGTGGATGCAGGTATGAGAAAAGAAAGTGGAGTGTAGTGAGGACTGCTGACTGGAGCCAGAGATAACAACCAGGTGTGACTGCTATAGAGCAGGAAGATTAAACTGTGTGTATATGGATTTGTACCTCTGTGGTGAGCTTTTAAGCTTTTAAGTATGTTGTTGTTGTGTGTGTGGGGGGGGGGGGGAAGCAAGTTGTAGTTTGTGCATATAATGTGCCGTTTACTGAAACATGGGCCAAGATAGCTAAGAGAAAAATACAGCTATTTTATACAGAGGAGGAAAAATTGTTATTACTTAAAAGCCTATCTTCTGACCTGACAGCCACAGGGTTACCACTTTTGAACCTATATTAACTCCACACCTAAAACATAAACACACACACATATGCCCAAAGACTACACCCATTACCCACAATACAACACCCTTCAATAAACAACAAAACATGTAATTAAATTCCAAATATATAAGTACACCACAATATATAGGTGCATTTCTACCTGTGGGGAAGGGCTCAGGGTGTGTCTTTGTGTTTATATATGATATCTCTAGCTGTCAATGTGGGTTCTGGGGAGAAGCCATTAACAGTCCTGCTGGGAGTATGAGAGGTGGGAATTTGTATGAATGCCACTTGAAACCTTTTCTAAAAGGGAAAGGGTTCTACAAGGAATGTGTTGGCATTTTCGCACCTATAAGTCCGTTTTCCAAGTCCAAATCAGAGCAAAAATTATACGTTTAGTTTGTTTACTGGTATGTAGACGGGGATGGGAGTGAGAGCACACCTTTGGCAAGTACACATAATCCCAGAAAAAAATTACAGTGTGCTAAATAAAAATATGCAAACAATTTGCTGCACTGGCTCAGGTTGCTGTCTGTCTGTTGTTTCACATGTGCCCCCAGTGTCTTTTATGGGGTTCCTCAGGGTTCTCTGGTTTCCTCCCACCTCCCAAACTGGTAATGTTAAGTTGCCCTTAGGTTATGAATGTACATGGCTCCCTGCAATGAATTGACATCCCATCTGGGGTGTATTATTTCCTCGTGTAAATCATATGGAGCAGTGATTGCTTACTCTAATAAGTATGTAATATATATGTGTGTGTGTGTGTGTGTGTGTGTATGTAAAGAACAGGGTAATCACTTATCCTGTTTTAGGGTGCTAAGTGTATAGGGATAATTGCTTCTCTGACTTATAATGAAAATAATCTTTATTAAATTGGCTTGCTAAAGACCGTCTTTTTAAAGAAAGCCCTGTATTATTCAGTCACCGCTGAAACTACTGGAATGGCAAGGCTAATTCATTTTTGGACTGTTTGTGTTTCTGTAGACTGAAGACATCTGGGTTTGTGATCAAAAGATAAATATGAGAAGAGAGTTTAGAATTTCAGCTTCATTTCCTGCTATTTATATGTAGATGTGTTAAACAACACAGAACATAACAGATTCTGTATCAGATCGTACAATTTCTAGGTGAGCAAAAATATTGTGTGAGTGATGGGTGTTTCTTGTTACCCAGGTGTGTCCTGTTGGATTGAATGTTTAAACAATAAATACATCTGAACATCTAATCTTGATTTTAGCTTTCGGTTTCACCTGTGATGACTGCATTTGTTGTTAAAAAGGATAAGCCAATATCAGAGAGCTGTCTATGGGAGAAATGCAAGCCATTTTGAAGCTGAGAAAAGCAGGAAAAACAAGCAGAGCCATTGCACAAACATTGGGCATAGCCAATTCAACAAATTGGAATGTTCTGAAAAAGAAAGAAACCACTGGTGTACAGAAAACGGCAGATGACAGAAGCATTGTGAGAGCTGTGAAAAAAAAAGTCAGTGACATCACTAACAACCTCCACAAGTCAAGGGTGAAGGTATGACAACCCATCGGTTAAAGAAGACTTTGAGAGTAGAAATATAGAGGCCACACCACAAACCACTCAGCAGTAAGAATCGGACAGCCAGATTTGCAAAGTAATACAGAGATGAGCCACAAAAGTTCTGAACCAAGATTAACCTACTGAAGTGTGGAGAAAAAAAGGATCTGCTCATGATCCAAAACATACATGCTCATCAGTCAAACATAGTGGCGGTAGTGCTTGGGCTTGCATGGGTGCTTCTGGAACTCACTAATCTTTATTGATGATGGTAGCAGCAGAATGAATTAAGAAGTTTACAGGAAAATTTTGTCTGCCAATTTAAAGAGAAATGCATCCATATTAATTGGAGGAACTTTATCATGCAGCAAGACAATTATCCAAAACACACTGCCAACTCAACAAAGGACTTTATGAGGGGGAAAAAGTTGAAGGTTTTAGACAGGCCATGTCAATCACCAGACTGTAACCCAATTGAGAATGCATTTCACCTCCTGAAGACGAAAATGAAGGGAGAAACCCCCCAAAACAAACAACTGTAAGAGGCTGTGGTAAAAACCTGGAAAGCATCACAATTTGGTGATGTCATTGAGTCGTAGGCTTGATACAGTTATTACAAGCAAGGGATCTGCAAACAGATATTAATTGTTTTGATTTACTTTAAGACTTATTTGTTCCTATACTTTTGCTTGCCTAAAAATTTGGTGGTCTGATACAAAAGGTTTTATGTTATATATTGTTTAAAACATCTAGATGTAAATACCAGGAAACAAGGCTAAAATACTAAACTCTCGTCTCGTACACCTCTACTGTATCTTACTCTCTATCAGTTACTGTCCTTTTCTGTTTACTGCCTTTATCTCTCCCATATTAATTGCCTCTCACACATTGTTTGCCTCTTTTACTCTCCAGCCCTATCTATCAGAAAATATCTTATCCCATTTTTACTTACTCTGTCTCTCTACTCTCATCTTTTGCAGGCACCACAAGTCGACGCTGCTCTCTAGATCACCGTGGGGTAGCATATTGGGAGCAGCCCAGCTATGCTCGATGCATCCAAAATGAATACAGATACTTACAGCAGTCGGTAGGTACAAAGCCACAATGGTGGAAGATCAGCCACTCACAGTGGGGAAGTGAAAAAGAACATTTTCCTACACAAATAAATTTCATTCAAGTCTGCATAAATGAGTGTGTGTTTTCATTATTTATTGTTTGCAGACCTAGAGCAGCATAAAATGATCTCCTAGTTCTTTTTCATGAACTGCACTGCCTGTAAATTTGGTTTGAAGTCTTGGTGCTGGTTGCCTTATTGCAGTTAGGTAGTTTCTATTTAACCCAAGCAATTGACTCATCAAACTAATACAGTTAACCAAAAGAAGAAATAAATCAGAGTTCTTCAGTTTTATCTGCAAATGACCGGTTGCAGATTTTAATCTGAGCCAAATAGGAGAGGAGCTTGTTTGGAATGGAAGATTGAGGACTAAATGACAACAACTAGAATACGTTTGTAATTCTCCCAGGCATTGTTCCTATTTTCTCTGTCATGACATTAAGTGGTTGTTACTGAAGTCAACCTGTTAATATGGAAGCTCATAAATATGTGCATCAAACCCAAAGATTTCTTCCTCTGACCTGCCTCAGGTCCAGGGACACCTTGCTAAGGGTCAGAGAAATCTGGCAGGGGATGGCATGTCCCAGGTAACCAAAGTATTGCTGGACCTCACTCAGAGACGCAACTTCTACGCTGGTGACCTGCTTTCCTCTGTGGAAATCTTATGGAATGTTACCGACACCTTTAAAAGGGCCAGCTACGAACCATCTTCAGATGATGTGCAGGTAAGAGTTATTCTACTAAGAATTTGTTGTGTAATGAAAAAAAAAACCATAACAGGTCGTGCTATATGACAGAGTAGTGTGAGGCCTAAAGTGTGATGGTGTGATGATACCATAGGAGTTTGCCATAAAATGTTGCTTAATGTCCACTAGACAAGTTAATTCCTTTCATTTATGTTTTAGCAGCTTTAAGTAGTTGTTTCCTCAACAGCCTCTTTTTTTCTCTCTCTTGAAGACAAAAAAATGGAGCTTGTTGTGTTAGTGTGAAACCGGATCGCACAAAATCCTCTGTCTTGAATACTCCTTCCATAAAATTTACTTCTATTTATAAATTATGTAAGGAATAATTGATGATGGGCTGTTGAATTATTAGAAAATAAAGCACACCCCAAGGTGGTAATACCTCAGTTGTGCATGATTTTCTAATAATTCAACAGACCGGAGTCAATTATTCCACTTATACCACAGTTACCGCACCTCAAAGCATTGTTAAGATGTTTTATTTTTTATTCCAAGATATTGGTCATGTTTTGTCCTTAAAATGCTCTAGTGTGTGGGTTTTTTGAGTCCGATACGACTGAAAAGCTGACTTTCAACTCTGCCTGTAGGTTTGATTCATTCATTTCGAACCGGTTATTGAACCAAAAAATTGGTCATGTAAGAGCCACCTAGTGTAGACTCCAACTCCAATTTCGAACAAGGTCTCGTGGCAGACACACTGGCTCATTGTTATAGGCCACTATGTTGTTGTTGATACATACATTGCCTTGCAAAAGTATTCACCCTGTCACGATTTCCCCTCAAGCGAGCACTGTAGCATGCAGCAAGCTTGGAGACCCGAAGCGCGAGTTTGATGCGTGAGTTTGATACGCGAGCTCGAAGCGAGAGCCGATGCGCGAGCTCTTAGCGAACGCACGCTTTTGGGTGTTCAGTGACATTGACTTTGTTTACTTTCTACATGTGCTTTTGTTATGGTTTTTGTCCTGTCTCCGCCCCTGTCTTGTCATTGGTTGTTTCCTGTAGGTGTGTCACCATTGGTTTCAGCTGTCTTATGTTTCACCCCTGATTATGTTTGACATTTAAACCCCACTCTTTGTACCTTGCGTAGTATTGAGTGTTATCTCCTTACCAAGCGGTTGTTTCTTGTTTCTCATTTTTGATTCATGTTTATTGACCTTATTGATTCTAGCCTTGCCCAGTTTATGCCTGTTTGTAGATCGCCTGACCCATTGCCTGTTATTTCGACCACACTCTTGTCTCATGATTTGGATTTGTCTGCCTGTCTCACTCAAATAAAAGTCTTTAACTGCACTTGCATCCGTCCTAACCTTCGTTACGTAGAATACGTAACAGAATACTATGCCAGACCATGGATGCAGCAGGAAGACAGAGGAGACGTCACGCTAAGGAAACCAAGCAAACCATCCCAGCTTTGGATTCGATCCAGTTTCCTCTGTGGACTTTCATAGATCTCCCAGATCGGTATGATCGGTTTTTTGGCTACCCTGAATATTTTCTGGTTGAATGCCAGATCTATTTCTCAAGCCTAGCGGACCCCAAGCCCACTGAGAAGCAATAGATAAGGTTCATGTTGTCCCGGTTTTTTGGCGTCTAGCAGCCATGGGTTCCAGGGAACTGGAGAATGTAAGTCAGTTTGTGGGACTATTCATGATGGTGTTCGGCATTCCAGAATCCAGGGCCATTCTGGAGGATCTGTTGGTGGAGGCCTGCCTCACAGAAACAGCTACCAAACTGGGTGACCTCCTCCCCCAATCCAGACAGAGGTCAACGTGGTGACCTCATCTTCAGAGCTCCAACCTGAGACCCACAAAGTGGTCTCACCTGCCGAGCTCCAGCCGGAGGTCAACGTGGCGACCTCATCTCCAGAACTCCAACATGAGACCCATGAGGTGGTCTCATCCCCAGAGCTCCTGCATGAGACCCAGGAGTCAGTCTCATTCCCAGAGGTCCAACATGAGACCCACAAGGCGGTCTCATCCCCAGAGCTCCAGCATAAAGTCAAGTTCCTGCTAGAGGTCAACGAGGTGACCTCCCAAGCCATGTTCCTGTCTGAGGTCAAAGAGATGACCTCCCAAGCCAAGTTCCTGTCTGAGGTTGAAGAGACGGCCTCTCAAGCCAAGTTCATGTATGAGATCAAAGGAGCGACCACTCAAGCCAAGTTCTGGTCTGTGGTCGAAAAAAGGACCTCTCACGCCACTTTCCAGTCTGAGATCGATGATGTGACCTTCCAGGTCATGTTCCAGCCCGAAACCAATGTCATGACCAACCGTTATGCTCCCGCCAGAGTCTGTTAACATGAACAACCAAGGTCTCCTCATGCCTGAAACCGACGTCACGACCAACCAGGTTCTGCTCACGCCTGAAACCGATGTCACAACAAGCCAAGTTATGCTCACGCCAGAGTCTGCTGACACGAACAACCAAGTTCTGCTCATGCCCGAGTCTGCTGACACGGGCAACCAAGTGCTGCTCACGCCCGAGTCTGCTGACACTGACAACCAAGTTCTGCTCACACTTGAGTCTGCTGACATGGATAACCAAGTTCTGCTCATGACCAAGTCTATTGACCCAACAAACGATGTTCTACTCATGCCTGAGTCTGTTGACACAGCCAACCAAGTTCAGCCTGCAGAATCGATGGAGGACAACACTCCGCCTTCCTGCTCCGCTGAGGACGTCGCTGAGGACATTTTGCCCAAAGGGTTCACACCGCCAGGGGAGAGGAGTGTGCTCTGGTGCTCCTGGGGGGAGGAATCAATTCCTAATTACATTAGGAATTGATTCTCTGTGTGTGTGGTTGTCTGAGAGTGAGAAAGAGAAAACACACTAGTGGGAGGGATGGGCTTGGTGGCTCCAATACAGTTTGTCAAGCCTGGGCTTTATGTCTGTCAGTGCCATACGCATGTCATTGTCCACATGTGGACGTGCTCTGTGTTTTGTTTTAAGTATTTTTAAAGTGGAAAAGCCAGACTCACACAAGTAAGTTGTTGCAAAAGGGAGAAGGCATTTCAGAGCCCTCTCAGCCAGGGCAGGATAGTCTTTTCTTACATGCAGCCAGTAGTTAGAAAGGGAAACAGACTCAAATTTCATTTTTAAATCACATGAATTTGTCGTGTCAATCAGTTCCTCCTGTGCCTTTAAATTGAGACTTGCACCTACACCAGAAGCAAAGGGGTTCCTAACCCAGTTTAAATGTGTGTTTTCAAGGTCAGGGAAATAGTCTCTGAAATATCCCTGTAGGTGCTGAAGGTGGGACTGGATCAGTGGAGAGTTGGTGCTCAACTCTCCAGATGATAGGAGCTCTTGGTGAAGTAATGGAAACATTTCTGTAATTCCCTGTTGGAGCTTGTTTGACCATAGTACTATCTTCTTCAAAAAAGCACGCACTTTGTCTTGCACATGCAATATGTAGGTGTCACACCCTTGCATGCTTTAATTGAATACATTTAGATGGTGGAAAATATCTGACATGTATGCAAGTTTACAAGTCCAGGCTGTATTTGTAAAATGGTCTGCCAGCTGCTGCTTTTCACATGAGAGGAACTCTGCAGTCTCCCCCCTCAGTTCATATACGCGGTTCAAAACCGCCCCCCGTGATAAACAAACGCATGAAGTGGAACGAAGCAGCAATCCGTCAAAACAGGCACCCATCTCATTGCAAAGCAGAGTGAACAGTCTGTGTTTCATGGAGCTGGCTTTGATGTAATTCACAACTTGTATAACATCTTGTAATACCTGGTTAAGCTCGTCGTCAGTCCTCTTCGTGACGAGAGCCTCACGGTGTAGCATACAGTGTGTGGCAACTGCATTCGGGGCTTTCAGTTTGATACGAGCAGTCAATTCACTGCTCTTCCCGGTCATGGCTGCAGCCCCGTCCGAACACACCCCCACACAACGAGACCAGTCAAGTCCATTAGATTCTATGTACTCATCCAAAACTTGAAAAATATCTCTCCCAGTGGTTCTACCTTCAATGGCTTTGCAAAATAGTATTTCTTCAACAAAACATTCCTGGGAAATGAACCTGATGTACACAAGCAGTTGCGCAGCATTAGATACATCCGTGCTCTCATCCAGCTGAAGAGCGAAATATTCGCTGGTTCTCACCTGCTCCAAAAGTTGAGCAGACACATCTTCAGCCATTTCACCAATCCATCGGCTTATGGAATTATCAGAAAGTGGTACTGCATCGATTTTCCCGGCAGCATCATCACCAAGCAGTTCTCTTACAATGTCTTTGGTAGCTGGTAAAATCAGATCTTCTCCAATTGTGTGTGGCTTCTTGGCACGAGCTATGTGGTATGACGCCAAAACGATGCCTTCGATGCTCTTTCGGGGACATTAGCTTGCTGCACGAATATGGTGGACTGTCTAGCCAAATTCTCTTCTTTTCGTTTGAAAAAGTCCACTGTCTTTTCGGCCTCTGTTGGGTGCTTTTGTTTCAAATAATGCTGAAGTTTGGAAGGCTTTAAACATTCGTTGGAGAGAATCTCCAGGCAGAGAACGCATTTTGGGCACTCATTGCTATTCTTATGTGCTACAGTAAATCCATACTTTATGTATGCAGCCTCATACTTGCGAGTTTTATTTGACCACGAGGTCTTCCTTTTTTGTGCAGCAGAGCTTGGGTCAGATGGGCTGTTGGTCTTGTCATCAGGCCTTTTTCTTTTTAAAACTCGAAACGTCATTTTAGAACTGGTAATGGAGGCTTGAGCATTTATATGCAGTTATTGGGGAGTAATGGAGAGAGAGTTCCCAGTTTGTTTGTTTTTTGTTTCATGCTGATAATATTAAAAAAATAGCATAAATAAATATCAATAAGCCTACTTGTTCACATGGTTTTTCGTTTTTTATTACTAAAGAAAATACGACAAACACTGTAAATAAATAAAAAGTGATCCTTGTTCACCAGCTTATCACACGTGCTCTCGTGTACCCTCTCTCTTTTCTCTTTCTCCCTCCCTCCAGTAACTGCATCAATGTCTCCAGCCTCATGGCCACATTACTACCTCGAGTGTGCATTATGTTTCTAATAATTAAACAGCCCGTCGTCAGTTAGCCAATTATTCCTTACATATTTCTGGAAAATCAGAATTTTCTGTCATTTTCTTTGCTGTTAGCTCTGTGTGCTGTGTGGACAGTAGGCTAACATTTCTGTTATTTCAGTTCACTTGGCGAAGTGATATGGAACTGTATTTTTTTTTACAGTTACATTTATATAGCACTTTTCTAGACACTCAAAGCACTTTACATAGTATGGGGGGTGGGGCGGAGGTAATCTCCTCAACCACCACTGGTGTGTGTGTGTATGTGTGTGTGTGTGTGTGTATATATATATATATATATATATATATAATTTTTTTAATGAATATAATATACTGTATAATACAGTGCCCTCCACTAATATTGGCATGCTTGGTAAATATGAGCAAAGAAGGCTGTGAAAAATTGCCTTTATTGTTTAACCGTTTGATCTTTTGTTAAAATAATTCACAAAATACTCTGCTCTCATGCATTTCAAACCATTACAAACAAAACACAGGTTTATCAATACTTTGCGTTACCTCCCTTTGCCAAGATAACAGCTCTGAGTCTCCTATAATGCCTGATGAGGTTGGAGAATACATGGCAAAGTATACAGAATCTCTCCAGATCCTTCAAATTCCGAGGTCCACACTGGTGGACTCTCCTCTTCAGTTTACCCCACAGGTTTTCTATGGGTTTCAGGTCAGGGGACTGGGATGGCCATGGCAGGACCTTGATTTTGTGGTCAGTAAACCATTTTTGTGTTGATTTTGATGTGTGTTTTGGATCATTGTCCTGCTGGAAGATCCAACCATGGACCATTTTAAGCTTTCTGGCAGAGGCAGCCAGGTTTTCATTTAATATCTGTTGATATATGATAGAGTCCATGATGCCATGTATCGTAACAAAATGTCCTGGTTCTCTGGCAGATAAACAGCCCAAAACATTAAAGAGCCACCGTGGGAATGAGGTACTTTCCCATATGGCTACCTCTCTGTGTGCGCCATCTGTGTTGCCAAAAGGCTCTATTTTGGTTTCATCTGACCATAGAAACTGACCCCATTTGAAGTTCCAGTAATGTCTGGCAAACTGAAGACTCTTGAGTTTGTTTTTAGTTGAGAGTAGTCTCTTTTTTCTTGAAACCCTTCCGAACAAGGTCTGGGTTACGCATGTAACCCTGTTCCCTGAGAAGGGAATAAGACGTTGCATTTAGCATAACACTATGGGAGCACCCCTCGTGCAACTGGCATCTGAAGTTTGTGTAAAATCATGCCTCTATTTATAGGCCTTCCATGATAAGGTGACGTGGCAGTTAAGTGCGTCGCGTGATATACTGTAAATATGGCACCTGTGAACCATGCTGTCAGCCTCTATTATCTGAAGCTGAGACACAATTCACAGGCCTGCCCTGGTATGACAAAGCTATGCAACGTCTCGTTCCGTTCTCAGGGAACAGGGTCACATGCGCAACCGAGACATTCCCTTTCAAAGGGAACTCCACGTTGTGTTTAGCATAAAACTATGGGAATGAGAATACCCACTCGGGTATTACCCACACTGAGGGTATGGCCTGTTCTAATAGACCCAAGCCTGAGGGTCACTGCAAGACACTCGAGCCCGGGGCGGAATGAATATCCAGGCTGTAATAATGAATGAATGTGTGTGGCATAGACCACCCTGCAGCAGCACACACATCATGTAAGGATACCCCTTTGGAAAAAGCCTCTGAGGAGGCAACCACCCTAGTGGAATGAGCCCTTATGCCCAGAGGCGTAGCGAGACCACGCGCCTCATAAGTAATAGAGATTGCTTCCACTATCCAATTAGAGATGCACTGCTTTGACACAGCATCAACTCTACTGTCGCCGCCAAAGTAGACCAGCAGCTGCTCCAACTTACGGAACTGGCCGGAGCGGCGAACATGAGTAGAGAGAGACCTTACTGGACACAGCAGGTGCATCCTCTCTTGTTCCGGTGTGAGGAACGGAGGAGGGCAGAAAGCCTGCAACACCACAGGCTGGGCAGCCTATGTAGGCACCTTAGGAATATTATCCAGCCTAGGATACAGGAAGGCCTTGGCTAATCCAGGGGTAAAGTCAAGGCAGGAAGGGGCAACAGAGATAGCTTGTAGATCTCCTATTCACTTGAGAGATGTCAGGGCCAGCAGAAGGGCTACCTTTAGAGTCAGACGCTTCTCAGAGGCTGACTCTAAGGGCTCAAATGGGGCCCCTGACAGACTTTCCAGGACCACAGAAAGGTCCCAGCCTGACACCACGCATGAACCTCAAAGTTAGAGGATGTTGCCCCACAGAGGCTCCATCAACAGGGGCGTGGCTGGCCGGAATGGTGGCCACGTAAACCCTGATTGCAGAAGGAGCCCACCCCGCTGATAAACGTCCTTGTAAGAACTCCAGGACTGTAGCTATTTCGCAGTTCACTGGGTCTAGCTGACGTTCCTCAAACCACAGGACAAAAACCCGCCACTTGAGCGCATACAATTTCCTTGTGGATGGTGCTCTAGCATTCAACATGGTCTCTACAACCTCAATTGTGATACCAGAACCTATGAGCTGGTGCCCCTCAGGGGCCAGACCCACAGTTTCCATAGTTCCGGCCGAGGGTAGTAAATCAGCCCTCCGGCTTGAGACAGTAGATCCCTGCGGATGGGAATCTCCCAAGGAGTGCCATCTAGCAGGGATATTATCTCCTAGAACCACATTCGAGCTGGCCTATAAGGTGTTACAAGAAGCAGACGTAGACTGTCTTGGCGAACTCTCGCTAGAACTTGTGGGAGCATAGCGATCAGGGGAAAAGCATATAGACGTGACCTTGGCCACATGTGCACCATGGCATCCAGCCCCAATGGTGCGGGAGGAGTGAGGGCAAACCACAGTGGACAGTGTGTTGTCTCCTCAGTGGTGAACACATCCATTTCTGCTTGTCTGTACCACTGCCATATGGACTCCACCACTTGTGGATGCCCCTGCCTCGAGGATGTTTGCTCCCACATTCCGGCTGCCCGGAATGTACATTGCACTGACTGACAAGAACCTTCCCTCTGCCCAGAGAAGGATTAGTTGCGCCTGCCTGAACAGGGGACATGAACGTAACCCTCCCTGGTGGTTGATATATGAGACCACTGCTGTGTTGTCTGTCACAGCTAACACATGATGACCTCTTAATTGAGGAAGAAAGAACTTCAGTTGTAGGAATACGGCCCGCATCTCTAGGCCATTTATATGCCACTCCAGATGAGGGCCGCTCCAAAGACCATGAGCTGGACAGCCATCTAGGACCGCACCCCAGCCCGTGAGGGAGGCGTCTGTCATTACCGTCTTGTGATAGCCCTAGAGTGTGACCCGAGGCTAGAAACTGGGGACACCTCCAAATACTCAGAGCACGTAGGCATCGCCGCATATTACTGATTACTCTCAGAGGTTTCGTCCTCATCCTTGGATGAAACTCCTGACTTTTCTGCCACCACTGAAATGGTCTCATGTGCAATAGGCCCAATGGTATGACGTTGGCTGCTGCTGCCATAAGGCCCAACGGTCTCTCGTAGAGACTGGAAGGGATGCCCAGACCCAGCTTTATCTTGCTCAATGTTTATAGGATCGATCCTACGCATGTTGGGGATAGAAACACCTTCACCATAGTAGAATCCCATATAACCCCTAGTAAAGTTGTCCTCTGCACTGGAAAAAGCATACTTTTCTTGAGGTTCAAACTGAGCCCCAAGCTCCTCATGTGGCCGAGAACAACATCTCGATGTTGAAGCGTCAGTTCCCTGGATCGTGCTAGAATTAACCAGTCATCCAGGTAGTTTAGTACACGGATGCCCTGGAGTCACAAGGGAGCCAGAGCAGCATCCATGCACTTTGTGAAGGTGTGAGGGGATAAAGCTAGCTCGAAGGGAAGAACCCGATATTGCGGCTCTGTCTCCCTGGCTCTCCACGGGGGGAGGCAGGCTGTCACACTCACCTTCTGTACCTCCCTCGCACTAGCGCTGCCCTGGGCTCCACTCATAGATGCCCAGGAGAACTCGACACGACAGGGAAGGAACTGGCTGAACGCCACCATTTGTTGTTTTGCCTCGCAAAACCTGTCAGCGATTGCACTAACCGCACCACTAAATAGGCCGGAAGGTTTAACAGGGGCATCCAGCAAGGAGACCTTATCTTTGTCCCCATCCCTGAGCGGTTGAGCCATAGGTGCCTCTCTGCCACAACCAAGCCACCCATTGAACGGCCGATATGACAGGCCGTTTGCTTGGTCGCCTGGCGAGACAAATCTGTGGCACGGCGCAGCTCTGCCACTGACTCAGGCCCAATTCCCTCCCCAATATTGAGCTCACTCAGCAGGTCTGCTTGGTTGGCCTGCAACACTGCCATTGTATGCATTGACCCACAAGCAAGACCCCCTAAATTACCTGCCGTTGATGGAGAGAGGTGGCTCGCAAGCGCCTCCTCCACCTTCGGCATCACTAAATAGCCATGCTGCTCACTCCCCATGATGGCTGAGTAATCAGACGTCGCGGTGTTATAAATACGGCTAGTGTATGGTTTTCCTCAGAAGCGTGATATCTCATCATGCACCTCTGGAAAAAAGGGGAGTTTTCTGCGGTGTGAGGGAGATTTATATTTATTTTCACTTGAGAGGAAGCGCTCATCCAGCCTGCTACGAGCCACTTCCTCTTCCTCGGGCCAGTCTATATTCAGCTTTTCAACTTCCCTAGTAATCACCTAAAACAGCTCTTTATATGCTTGAGTGCTGCTCTCGGTTCTTGGTGCAATGGCACCCCCTACCGACTCCTCAGAGTCATCAAAGGTCTTTTGGCTTTCCATAGGAGAAGGAGGAGTCGCAACGCGAGCTCCAAAGTCAGGCGGAGAGCCGGACCCGGAAGACAGAGCAAGAGATAGAGCCGCGCTCGTCTCCGGCTCCTCTTCCAAATCCATACAAGATTCCCAGGACCTGAGCCGGCTGGCTGCCTTGGCAGCGGCCGGCCCAGATCCGCGAGGCTCTGAAACCCATCTCCCTTTGGACGAGAAAAGAGCGAGTCGTGAGCGGAGCTGCCTAATCGTAAAACATTCACAATGCTCACAGTCAGACCCCGTGGCATGCTCCATCCCTAAACACTTCACACAGAAAGCGTGTCCATCTCCCCGTGATGAAACGGGAGCAAGGCGTAACACACTTTCTGAATTCTCTCTCGCTCATTCTTTCTTTCTCTTTTCTTTTCTTTTTAAAAAGGGATAGAAAAGTTCAGAGATTTTTAGAAAATATAGAAGAGAAATTAAGCGTCTTTTTGTTTTGTTACACAAACAACCGACATGCAGTCTTGTTGAAGATAATAAGGCTGACGGCGTGGTTCACAGGTGCCATATATATATATATATATATATATATATATATATATATATATATATATATATATATATATAAATATCACGCGACGCACTTAATTGCCACATCACCTGATCATGTGATTTTACACAAGCTTCAGATGCCGGTCGCGCGTGTGATGGCGCTCCCATAGTTATGCTAAACGCAATGTGGAGTTCCCTTTGAAAGGGAACTTATGGTGATATAGGTGGATTGTAGTTTTGGAGAATTTCTGACCTCAAGATGCAACTAACTTCTGCAATTCTCCAGCTGTGAACCTTGGAGATTTTTTGGCCACTCGAATAATCTTCTTCACAGTGTGTTGAGACAGTATAGACACGCATCCAATTCCAGGTTCATTCAAAACATTTCCAGTTGACTGGAACTTCTTAATTATTGCCCTGATGGTTGAAATGGGCATTTTCAGTGCTTGTGCTATATTCTTATAGTTACTTCCCATTTTGCCACACATAACAGCTAAAGTCCTTGGTCTTCCCCATTGTTATGAATGATTAAGGGAATTTGGCCTATGTGTTACCTCATATTTATACCCCTGTGAAACAGGAAGTCATGTTTGAACAATTTCCTGTTCCTAGTCACCCAGGTGTACTAAAGAAATGTAAAATATCAGTCAGAATATACTTCAAATATATTTTTCTCATATGAATTCATGAGGGTGCCAATAATTGTTGCGCACATATATTTAACAAAGATTTTTTTGATAAACCTGTGCTTTGAATTACTGTAGGCACTACTGTCAGAACTGCAGTTTTAAAAAATCACAAAAAAACAAAAACCATTGGACCAATCAGATTGGAGGATTGAACACCGCTGTGGCATAATAATTACTAATATTAATTGAATTGCATTTACTTTTTTATATATTTTTTTTTACTTTTGAAAGATGATTTCAATGTCCTCAGTTTAACCCAATTTCATTAGTTACACAATGTAAGATACTTGATTACATAGATTAAACAAGAAAATTAAGAACTTGCTCATAATGACCTGCACCAGGGTGGATATTAATTTTCCCCTCTCTCTCTTCTTGAAGAGCTTTTGGGATTTCAGCAGCATGCCACTGCTACTGATAGAATTCCACAGTCTCTGTGTCTGTGCAATGAGATCATCTCAAGCTATTGTATTGTCCTAAGGGCTCCCAAGGGCGATGCCATAATAACTAGAGTATTTACAGATTGTGTTTGAGAAGGTTTCTGTTTTCTCATGCCTGTATGAATGTTTGCTTTGGGAGGATTTATCTAGCAGGGATATGGCTCCTTTCTGCATACCACCATCCTGTGTGTGCATGAGTGTGTGTGTGTGCGAAGGTAGACATTTGTGTGCACTCATGCAGTGTTTACATGGACACATTACCACCAGAGGGAGTATAAGCGCTCAAATAGAAAACAAAGACACCCATGCAGAGACACTGGCTCTTCAGAACAGATAAAGAGACATATTTCTACCGATATCTGATATACTTTCTCTTCATATACAAACATTTGTTCCAGCATGCTTACACAGTTAGTGTTAGCTTCAAGTAAGCAGCCATAATGCTACTGAATTTAGTGCTCACATTGGTATTTGAGAGAGATCAACCACTTCCTGAACTGGAAATAGCAGAAACTCCTAGGTGCATTTTGATGCTGATTCTGCCTGACAGATTCATCTCTCCACAAATCACTGGTGTGGCTTTTCTCTGTTATTACCTAAGATGGCATTTGTTTAGACTGCGGCAGAGATGCGTCATTAGTGTGTGTGTGTGTGTGTGTGTGTGTGTGTGTGTGTGTGGTGTATTCATAGAGCACCTGCAGGAGGGGATCTTGTGCTAATGTTAGTTGGGGAAGATAAAATTAGCTGATGCTGTGCTATCCAGATTTAGATCAATCTACCCACATATCTTTTTCATTTTGTAATGAGAAGATGCATTGGATTCCATTTAAAAATACCAGTAAACAATAGATAATTAAACTTAATACAATACATCCATCCATCCATCCATCTTTTATACTGCTTATCCTTTTCAGGGTCACGGGGAACCTGGAGCCTATAATGGCAATACAGTGATTGAAAATTGCAGACCTATTGTAAAACTGATTTTTGTTTTTCCATCCCTATACAGAACTTTTTTCAGATCATCAGTAATCTACTGGAGGAAGAGAACCGAGAAAAATGGGAGGATGCCCAGCAGGTGAACAAAGTGTTAAATATTTCATCTTAATACAGACATACACTGAATCTCAAATGTATACATGATATGAGCCTATCCAGTGCTTTAACATTCACCGTCATTATGGTAATATCACAAGTGAGTTCAGTGTGGTGAAGGATCTCTTCTCTTAAGTGTAGTGGCCAAATCAATTGGCACATGCGGCATAGCAACTTCAGAAAAGGGCCAGTACCTGCAATGTTCACTTAATCCACATTGCGGCAGTAGACGTGGCATGTCCAGTTAAAAGGCTCACTGTCTTTGATGATGCACCATCTCTCTCTCTCTCTCTCGCTCTCTCTCTCTCGCTCTCTCTCTTTTTGTTGCTGCAACACACAATCTTGAGCTGCAGGTATCTGAATATATGACAGCCTTTTTTGTCAACAAGGTTTCACATTTGTAGAAATGTGGTATGAGTGTCAAAGCTCATTTTCCCTTATAGATAATCAGGTTAACATGAGGTACAGTCAAGCTCAGATTCAACAGTCTGTTGTGAACATTTTGTGAACACTTAGTGTACACCTGCGTGTCTAAATCAAAGCATCAGAGCAAAGAGAGTGGCAGTTTCATTAGTTCACTAGCTGCAGGCTTCCTAATCACTTATTAAATGTTGGCTTGTCACAGTGCATACAAACACATGAAAACTGCATACAAATCGGTCACATCTCCCTATATTTGACAGCACCTAAGACGCAGACATGGGTTTTCATTCATTAAGCTTTAGTCTAATTTGTTTTATTTTGAAAACATGTGCTTGGGTACACATAAATGTTGCCTTGTATTATATGATAGCCGGAAATCCATCAAGATTCTCTGTCCTTATGGAATGTCTGTCTTGGTTATTTCCCTCACTCCTTCCTACGGCACATCACTAGCCTTGTTGCCATGGAGATACAAAGATAATGCTTGAGAGAGCCAATGGCCTTCTCTGACCATGATCAGACTGATGGTTCTGGATTAAATCCAGGACCCATGGTTCTGCAGTGCTCAGTGGCATTATAAGGTATCTGACTGTGTGTGTGTGTGTGTTAATTATTGATTGTCATAATTATGTTCATTATGCTCATTGTGAGCAGGACCACAACTAGCCATTTTAGTCCAGGACACAATACAGTATATAAAACAGGCTGTGCCTCCCGCCTAGAACATGCAGGCAAGAAAAACACATTTTGCAATTGTCTATAAACATACCACAATCAACTGTTAGATGCTAATCTACTGTTTGGATACTGCTGGCCTGTTCTCAGCCTCTGCACACGGCCCACATCTCATCTGATATGTTGTTTTTTTTTACAACAAAAGCTTCAGAATCTATAAGGATACAATTTGATTGGCTATCTGAGCTTCTGGCTTATATGTTGTTCCACAAAAAACATATAAGTATATAAATGTTCCAGTGGAAAATTACATTTTAAACATTGTGACATAATGAGTTTTTTGGGGGGCAAGTTATACGTATGGAATTATATCAATGTCAGGCACTGGACTGGATTAATGTCAGTCAAAAACCTCTTCCTGTTTAAGTTGTTTCTTAGCCATGTTTAATGATGAAAAGGGCATTGCTTCTGAGACAATCACTAGCCTAAATTGTAAGCAGTTTAAGCTAATAGTATTATAATGTATATAAAATGTATTTATATACAAGTCAGATTACTGTAATACTGTAAAGACACCCCAGAGGCACTTTTCTCCATTCTCTCTCACTCTCAGTCTTTTTTCCAGATCTATCCAGGTGCAGTGGAGCTGATGCAGGTCATTGAGGAGTTCATACACATTGTCGGTCTTGGCATGAAGGATTTCCACAATGCTTACTTAATGACGGGAAACCTGGGTAAGGCCTATGAAGAGCCATCAAAATCATTCATTTGAACTGATTAGTGGATACATTATTGGTATTAGGTCTTAATAACTATATAACTATATGTAATAAATATAACTATAAATTAATAACTATTTATATTTGTGGTTTATAAGGAATATTAATTTAGAAAAAAAAACACTGACAAAGTATAAGTTCCATTAGATTCCAGATTTGCTTAGTCAATTTGAAACAGTTTGTGCATTGTTTCATTCCTACATCAATAATGCTGGGCTGCTCCTACTGACTCAGCATATCCATAATAGTGTGAGATGAAAAGAATAGCTAAAAAGGTGAATCAATATTGTTCTTTAAAACCAAGTTTATTCCACTGATTCTGCTTAATTAAAATTTTTAACACCTATTCAGTTTTGAAAGGCCCCTGCAGGAATAATGAAAGAACTGATATCACTGATTATTTTTCATCTACTATATTTATGCTGTCATATTTTATAGACTGTATTAGCATTTATTTATTCCTTAATCACAGTTTTAATATAATTTCTCATAATGATTCCTCATTCTACTACAACCCCAATTCCAAAAAAGTTGGGACGCTGTGTAAAATGTAAATAACTGTAAATAAAAACAGAATGCAATGATTTGCAAATCTCATAAAGACAAATGTTATTCAAAATAGAACATAGAAAACATATCACATTCCAGGTGTTTACTTTTCCAGCCTTTTGTTACCACGTCCCAACTTTTTTGAGACGTGTTGTGGCCATGAAATCCAAAATTAACTTGTTTTTTTCTTTAAAACATTTGCTCAGTTTAAACATTTTATATGTTTTTTATGTTCTATTGTGAATAACAGTTGGATTTATGAGATTTTCAAATCATTGCATTCTGGTTTTTTTTTTATATTTAATTACATTTCACACAGCATCCCAACTTTTTTGGAATTGGGGTTGTATATTCAGAGGAAAAAATTAATTTAAAATAGGGTTGTGGAAAATAACACCAGAAGGAACACTTGGTCTGTTATCGCTATAAAATAACTTTACCTATTTTGTAGTTACAGTCTGTCACGTAATGAGGGTAATGGAGGTAGGACGGATGCAAATGCAGATAAGAGCTTTTAATAAAGAGACGCAGGCAGACAAGTCCAAATCATGAGACAATATCATGGTCAGAAACAGGCAATGAGTCAGGCGATCTGCAAACAGGCATAAACTAGGCAAGGCAAAAGCACGTAACAAGAAACAAGATCAAAGACTATGAAGCAAACTGAGGAAGAAGGTACACACGTTTGGTACGGTGACAACACTCAATACTTAAGTCATTGTGTTGAAACAGTCTCTATATATTGTGGAGTGCATGTGTGTGTGATATTGGTAACAGGTGTGTGTGATTAGAACACCGGAGAAGTTGAACGTGTGCATGTGTGGGAAGTGTAGTCCTCTACGGCCATGTTTGTAGTTCGTGGTGCATCCTAGCAAATGGAGTCACTGGTTTGCTGTGATATGACACAGTGAATTACTTTCATGCACAGTTCTGCCAATTTCTGCCAAATATGATAATTACCTGTCAATGCATTGGACTTGTGCCAGAGAGAACTGATATGTGTCTCATGTTAATCAGTCCATAATGGTCCAGCAGATAGGGCTGGTGGTAAAAAGCTCCAAGGATTGGGATATGATCCTGAGCCCTGGTTACTATCTGTGCAGTTTCTCATGTTTCCCCATGTCCAGGATGTATTTCCGATCTAATGGCAAATTTACCTATCCTCCCTTTGCTATTGCAGCGCTTGACAGTTGAATTTCTGTTTTTATTGAACACACATTAACATAAGTACTGTAGTTAGTTTGGTTACCTACTGTACATTATGAATTTTACAGCTGATATTCTCAGAATAAACATTGTGATTAGCTGTATAGTGAATTCTTGAGGCCTGCTAATGGTCAGGCTGCTTGCTGTTAATAAAGTATCTTGGCCTTCCAGAAGATCTGAAATGACATTTTTTGTTTGCCCATGAAATGTTCACATTGGTTCCATTATCACTTCTGAATATACTGGTAGTTAATTGGATTTGAAAGATATTCTTCTCCTACTAGTCTTCTCCATCTACTCTAGATTGTTCTCCCTGACCAGTTTGTGTATTTGTTTGTGCAAAGTCTTGTTGTCATACCACTGCAAACCAGCAACTCCATTTCCCAGAATGCACCACGAACTACAAACATGGCCAACGACAACTACACTTCCCAAACACACACGGACACATTCACTGTCCCCATCCTCAGAGTTCTAATGGAGATACCTGTTTGCAATCACACACACACACACTCACACCAATCCTTTTAAGAGACTCTCATTCATTCAAGTATATGCTCAGTTGCCTAGTGTCTGTCTATTCTATTTTTTGACTTTGCTCATGTTTACGACCCTGTCTCTTTGCCCTGCCCTGTTTGTACTGTTTGCCTGATCGCCTGACCTCTGCCTGTTTGAATATTGACTTCTGCCTTATCCTTTGGACTTCTTGTTGTTTAATTAAACTGCCATACCTGCACTTGCTTCTGTCTGCACTTCCATATAGTGAAACTTGTCATGCTTACAGCATAGAATTCCAGGCAATAGTTTCTGTATTGTCTGTAGTGACAGCATTTTGGTGTTTCTGTTGATTCCAGGTTTTGTCCCATGCGTATTCTCCTGAATACCAATTATGGATATGCCTTATTTCACCTGTCTCCTTAAGACCCCTGCTGTAGACTTTGAATTTTGCATTTGTCCCAGTCAACAACATGCTGAACACACACACTTGGTCTGGTCTCACCCACTGTAGATCACAGATGATTCCGCATTTTCAGCGTAAGAGGTTGCAATGAGAGCATAAAGCTTTTTATATGGAGTGATGATCTATTATCTGGAGCCTACCGCAGGGAGCATGGTGCACAAGGCAGGGTACAGACTGGAAGGGGGTGCCAATCCATCGCAGGGCACAATCACATACACATTCACACACTACGGACACTTTGAACATTCCAATCAGTCTACCATGCATGTCTTTGGACTGGGGGAGGAAACCGGAGTACCTGGAGGAAACCCCTGCAGCACCGGAAGAACATGCAAACGCCGCAAACACAGGGTGGTGGCGGGAATTGAACCCCCAACCCCGAAGGTGTGAGGTGAACATGCTAACCACTAAGCCACTGTGTGCCTGGAGACTGGAGTGCAAAACTGTTCATGGCAGTTGTAGTCCTAAAGCTATCATAGTAATTGTAGTCCTGATCCATCGTAGCAAATCTGTTCTGGGACATAAAGCAGCCAGCCATTCCAAACCTGAGTGAGCCAGTGAGACCTGGGTGAATGCATGAGAGTGTGGGCCACAGCATCCAAACATCCCAGTTCACCACAACACTCTATGCTCTTGAACCCTCCATATGTGCTCCTTTACCTAAGAAAAAAATATTCACAAATGGCTTGACTAAACAAATATTTTTTTCAACCTAGACTAGACTTGTGAGCTCTGCCCCCTGCTGTAGACTTCACTATTCATTCCATCAACACATCTCATGCTATCAGCAAAAAGTACTCATTCTATTTCCTCACCTTGCCCTATATTTTTTGATGAGCATGATCACCAAAGGACACTGTGGGGTAGAGATGGAGAAGAGTTTCACCAGAAACTCAAAAAGAAATTCCAGGCCTGTTCATTACATAGTTCGGAGATAGGGCAACCATGTGCTAACACCCATGCAATCAGTGGGTTTTTTCCAAGCTCCCACTTGACTGCATGACTGGATGGGCTGGATGTTCATAAGGGCTTCTGTAGAAAGAAGATCCAACTACCCAGTTTGGTGGTGGCAATAAATCTGTGCCTGTGTGAAGGTCACGTATCGTGACGTGAGGAAGTTCAGACGGATGCAAGCGCAGGATAACAGTTTTATTTAAGAGAGAGACAGGCAGACAAATCCAAAACGTAATCCAAAAACAGGCAAAAGTTCAGGCGATCGGCAAACAGGCATAAACAAGGCAAGGCAGGAATCAAAGTTGCGGTCACGGGATACAGGGTCGATATACCAAACATGAAACATAAACAACAGCGAGGGACTGGTAGCAGAGAAACCAGCGTGAACTAAACAAATGAACCTAAACATGAAACATGACATGGACTATGACTATGACTATGATTCTCTATCGTAGTTTCTTTTCTATCCAAACTAGTCTAATATTCCGCGTTGTGTGCTGGGAGGCGCGCGGTATATATGCGGACATGATCAGTGTCGTAAATGCTCACAGCTGAGGGCGATTCAGACACACGTGAAAATCCCAGCCAATGACAGAACAGGGAGGAGACATGACAAACATAAACAAACTCACGTGTCCAAATGTCACTACTGTCAACAACGGAAAAGCAGGTGCTCGCGCATTTGCGCTTAGAGCACGCTGCTTCAAGGGGAAATTGTGACAGTGAATTCTAAAGCCACCAGATTGCTTTGCATCTAGTGACTGGTGTGTAGCTGGCATTTGAGCTCTCTGAGCTCCCCATTTGAGCTTTTGAGTTTCTTGATCTATAGATCTACTTGTGTGAAACAAGGAGACCACAAGACTACAGGAAGAAGCTCCTGTCCCCCAGCTCTAAGGCACAGTTTGTTTATATTTTAGCTACGGTTTCTGCTTCAGACTAGGTTCCACTTTCAATGCCAGATGTGGTGAGCCAATGTGTGATGTTCCAGCACATCAGCCTGTATTCCAGATAACTGCCCTGCCTCTTCTACCTGCACCACTGTCTGCTATCATTGCACCTCCTAGCCCTCAGCTGCCTGTCTCCGTCCTTCTGATGACATCATGGCAAAAAAACATTCCAGCTTGGGGCCACGTGCCTCTTTCCTGTTTCTGTTGCACTTCAGGCATTTGGAGTTTGTTATGGGTGGGTGGCCAGTCACTATGTGCTCCCCATTTTGTGTTAGAGCTTCCATGAAATTGATAAAATAAAGTGACCCATTGCTGCATGATACATTGTACATGGATCTATGACAAAACAGTCACACAAACATCTCTTGGTATTCCTAATGTACTAATGCAGGAGATAAACAGCAATAAATAGCTCTTACCACAATGCATGAACAGTTGCATGAACAGTATCATTTGACAGATCATTCATTTCACTTCTGACAAACGTATTTCAGATGCTTTTGTCATGTCCATAGGAGATTAATAGGGGTTGTATACTTAAAAAAAAATAATAAAAAAAATTTCTCAGGCATTATTCCCTTTCACATATTTTTGACTTTTGATAAAAAGAAAACAAGGGGAAAAAACACTGAAATGAAACACTGAAAAAGTACTGCAGCCCCCACTATACAGGTTTGGAAATAATGTAACTAATAGAATATTATTTAACTGCTTAACAGATAATGCCTAAGATTGACAGTTCATTTCTGTTTGTATGCCATGCAGCTTAATAACATTGGTCTCTCCTTATATAGGTAAATGTAAATAAGCTCTCTGACATAAAAAGAATGACATAAAAGTATTTTGCTTTCTTCAATGTGCAGTTTTTTTGTCTAATTGTTGACAAAATTACCATGGAACTGATCTAATAAACATCAGCATCTTTAGTATAATCTCTGCTGCTAAATAACCTTCTTTACAGCTTAGCATCTGCGTCTTTTAACTAAAAGGACAAAACAATGCTGCTGCACTGGCCAAATGGAAATCATTTGGCTCTGCACAATATCACTGCATCATTTCTGACTTAATTTATGGCATCCCTGTGATACAGTAGCAAAGAGGCTTGGTGACCGGGCAGGTTTCTCTTTCTCTCTACCTTTAGTCAGATAATATAAGTTATTCATATGTATTCATGAATAGATTATTGTTAAGAATTTTTAGAGTTTTTTTTTTTTTTTTTAAGTTTTACCTCTTTGACAGTAACTATGAAAGATTCTCTGACATTTGTGGGTATATGAGGTTATAATTGATTTTGAATTAAACAAAAAAAAAAAAAAAATATATATATATATATATATATATACACATATATATACATACACATATATATATACACATACACACACACACATATATATATATATATACACATACATACACACACACACACACACACACACACACACACACACACACACACATATATAGTGATACAGAACAGAGGTTTGCAAGTTTAACACCTAAAATAAACTAAACCAAATAGGATAATTGCTTTGTAAGAGACATGCCATTAGGTCTTGTGTAGTGTCAGAGCTAGTTGTAATAGACCTGATCATGAACAAATCATTAACCTTTTGAGCATACAAATGTGAAATCATGCTAGGTGCCAAAAGCAAGTGTTTTTCTGTGCAAAGCTTGGTGGTTCTGTCAAAATGTCCAGGGAGCAAAAGATACTCTGTTTCTGTGCTGTGGGTTAGAGAGAAGGCCCAGCTGTAAGGAGGAGAAATTTGGCACAAGAATAGCGAAAAAGAAAAAGGTAACAAAGGAACAGTAATTCTATTAACATGTTGATTTTCAACTGAACATATTAATAAAACAAAGTTATATAATAAGTAACACCTAGATATGCTCTTGACCAGCATGTATTACTCTGCACTGTATATCTCAGAACATAATTGCAAATCTCTTAATTGCTATAATACAAGCATTCCAACTGTTTTAAAAAAAAAAACAAAAAAACAACAAAAAAAAAACAACCCTATTATTAGTCACCTTCAAGCCTGTCATTTTGCTTACCTATCTCATTGATCTAATAGTCACAGCTGAGTGCAGGTCATGCTAATGGTATCTGGATACATATACGCAAAGAATAATGTTGCACTCATCTAAAATTCCTTTTGCATCATCACTTTGGAAAAAAAAAAACAAATCACTCTTAAAGAGAACCCCGACTATGAAGACTTCTATGGCTTATTAGATTAACACAGACGTCCGCTATTTAAATCTGCTATATAAAAAAAAAAAAACTCTTTAGATGTCAGGTTTTTTTAAATAATAAAAATCCTAGTATTCATAGGCCGCCATTGTTGTTTACGTCACAATGCATTCTGGGTAGTGACGTCAAATGGTTGCAACAGTCTTGATTCTCCAGCGACCCTGCAGGGATATAAACATGCCTTCAGTTTGAATCCGAGCGTAACATAAGCAAGGAGGCTAATATAGAAGACATTGCTCAAAATGTACATCAAAATGAAGATAATCAGAGAGGTGAGGAGACGAGAGTGGGGCAAAATCTATGGTGTCTGTGCAGCAACTGCACGTCTATGCCAACCGAGAGCATTTGTTGTTCAAGCTAAGCATATGGATTAAATTATCATTTTATGATGAAACTTATTCTAGTCAATAATTTTAGAGATTATCAGCCATCTCGCCGTTGTGTACTTTATCCTGTTAAAATTCTGACAGCCCTCCAGTGCGCTATCGCCATGTTATGAGCAAATCTATGCTATCTACACAGCCTCTGTGTGTACGAAGGTACTCATATCTTTGGAAAGCTAAGATTCTTGTGATTCAATTGATATAAACCATTTCAAGATATAATCACAACAGCAGCTACAATGTCTGTCAGACCACCGATATACAAACAAACACTTAGGAAACAGAGGTAACTCACCTCATATGAAGTCTCATAGTAATCCACTGATCCATAATATAGTGACAAAAACAGTCTTGTTACACTGGCAAAGGTCCAAACAAAGGTAAAAAATATATATATTTAGTTCACCTTTCAAAAGAGACCATGCATGCATGTACTCCAAATGGTTCAAGAACAGCTTTAATTTTACTTTGGGTATGCCTTGACTAGGCATTACGGGCTATTTTTACATGAGCTTTACGTTATGAGAATATATAGAAAACACACTAACAAGATGCTTCGGGGTTTGATTATATTTACAGATATCTCCTGTATCACACTACACAAGAACTAGAAAATTATAGCCAAAAGCAGCACAGTGTGGCATTCTTTTCCTGCTGCGGTGACTAGTACCTAATTCTTAATTAGTACCTAAATCATTTTACATCATCGACATCGAATGCATTGTGTATGACATGTAATGGCGGCCTCCATAGGTTAAAATATGTATTAAATATTAAGGACTTTTAAAGTAACATATTTCATGTGTTCCTAACAACGTATTTTAGTAGGAGAGGGCAGTTATTGCCTGTTAAGGCCTACAAGTCTTCATAGTCGGGGTTTTCACACTAGTTAGACAGATGGCTGTGGACCTTCAGAAAGTAGGTAATGGACTGCATAGAACGAAAGCTTCTGATACCCACTGTAAAATATGGTGGTGTATCATTTATTCTTTGGGGCTGTTTTGTGCCTGTTGTGAAGCTTGAAGGATCAGGAATTCTGCTAATTAGCAGGATATGTTAGCCCAAAGCTTGGTTGCCTCTGCCAGGTCTTTCAGCCATAGAAAGAGGAAGGATTGAAGAATTGATCTGATTGAAGAAGGAAGTCTATATGCACAAACCTGTGAACATAAAGATGAAACTACAAGTGTCTCAGACCCATGCAGAGAGATTCAATGCTGTTATTCTCTCCAATGCAGGTATCACAAAATATAAATTGTAAGAATGCCAATAATTTTGATAGTTTTCTAAGAAAAATTGCACACCTTAAAAAAAACCCTTTGTGTTGGAATAAAAAAAAAAAAACAGGTTTAATACAATGTCCCTCTATGTTTGAGCTCAAAATATCATGTGTAGTATGTGTTATTCTTTTTATATATTAATTTTTGCACATTGAAGGGTGCAAGTATTTCTGGAGGGCATTGTATGTGATGAAATGTAATGCCTATTGTAGACTAGGCTGTAGATTAGACTATGGTATTTTGGGTTAGATTTATGTACATTTGATCGTTTTTTAGAGAAAGATTGAACCCCTTAAGTCATTGAAGCTTCTCTGCATCATCTCATTAAAGCCCTCTGTGGCGCCACACAATATGACCTGAGATTAACACTGTCTCACACACACACACACACACACACACACACACACACACACACACACACACACACACAAACAAACACACAGTGCATTTTATGGCCTTTGTGATTTTATTCCTGCTTTTAAACTATCTACCTAATGTATGCCTCAGTGCACAATACTAGCTCCTGTTATACACAGCAGGCTAAGCTTGAGCCTTTGTTTCTTTGTAGTTGTCTTGTTTTCTGGCTCCAGATGAAAATACCCATGACTGGTTATACAAGTAACCACCTGCAATTAGTTTCCTTGATGCCCATCATGGGTTAACATTGTTGAAACAAGACTGTTTGCTTGTATACAAGCTTTTGTTTCTGTTTGGCTTTTTTCTTTTTTGTTTTGGCTGCTACATGGTTGGTGTTGTTTAGTTGGTTCTTAGTACATCACCCTCACTTTCCTGTTATCCGCACAATAAAAATGTACTGTATATACAATAACTTTTGCATAGGCAAATATAGTCAGCTGTCTAGAGTGTCATCTCGGGGCACATATTTAAACATTGTGATATACATATTTCGAGACCATGTTTGCCATGAATTAGTATCACGTAATGGAGGCTGAGATGGAAGCAAGTGCTGGTTAGGTAGTTTAATACAATAGTCCAAGGGAACAGGCAGAAATCAATAAAGAAAGATGGGCAGAGGTCAGGCAAACAGTCCAAACAAGGCAAGGAAGAAAGACAAGGTTGAAGACAAGAACAAGGTCAAAACCAAAATAAACAAACACGGTATCAAGGCTTCGTAACGACAGAGACAGAAAGCAACTGAGCATATACTTTACCAAGAGTGAATGCATTGAAGGTCCTTTTAAACTGTGGTTGTGAATTGGAGACAGGTGTGCATGACTAGAATGAAGGTGCTTCTCCCGGAACACCAAAATACACTCCCTCCCCTGACTCTCTGGGCAAAATGTTCACACAGCCCCTCAGGTTCCTCAAGCAGCTGAGGAGCAGACATGAGGCTGGGGCTGGAGGCGGAGCGATGTCCTCAACTGAGCAGGGAGGCGGAGTGGTGTCCACAGCTGTATAGGGATGCTGAGCAGCGTCCTCAATCATAAAGAGAGGCTGAGTGTTGTTCTTCACTGACTCTGCCGGCTGAACTCGGTTGGCTGTCACCAGACTCAGGTGTACGCAGAGCTTGGTTGGCTGTGTAGCCAGTCTCAAGCCTGAGCATAACTTGGTTGGTTATGACGTCTGCTTCAGGCCTGAGGAGAACTTGGTTGGCCGTTTCAGCAGACCCAGGCATGATTAGAACTTGGTTGGCCATGTCAGCAGACCCGGGCGTGAGCACAACTTGGTTGTCTGTGTCTGCAAACTTGGGCGTGAACATGATTTGAGAGGACGTCTCTTCAACCTTGGAATGGAACTTGGCGTGGGAGGTTGTCTGGTCGACCTCTAGATGGAACACATCTTGGGAGGCCGTCTCTTCGACCTCGGACAGGAACGCGGCTTGGGAGGCCGTCTCTTCGACCTCGGACAGGAACGCGGCTTGGGAGGCCGTCTCTTCGACCTCGGACAGGAACGCGGCTTGGGAGGCCGTCTCTTCGACCTCGGACAGGAACGCGGCTTGGGAGGCCGTCTCTTCGACCTCGGACAGGAACGCGGCTTGGGAGGCCGTCTCTTCGACCTCGGACAGGAACTTGACTTTATGCTGGAGCTCTGGAGATGAGACAACCTCATTGGTCTTGTGCTGGAGCTCTGGGAAGGAGGTCGCCATGTTGACTTCGACTGGGGCTCTGCAGTGGAGAGCACCTCGTGGATCTCAGGTTGTAGCTCTGGAGATGAGGTCGCCACCTTGACCTCCAGCTGGAGCGCAGCAGGTGAGACCACCTCATGGGTCTCAGGTTGGAGCTCTGGAGATGAGGTCACCACATTGACCTCTGGCTGGAACTCAGCAGGTGAGATCACTTCGTGGGTCTCAAGCTTGAGCTCGGCTCTTGCTCTCTTGTGGAGCCAGCTGCCTTTTAAGTTCCTTGGAGCAGAAATATGATTCAGGTATCCCAAGTTTACTGCACATTGGATACTGTAGGGTGGCTTCTTTACGTTCTTTACTTGCATGCCCGCATCACCCCTACTGCCTCCCTGTCAGCCTGGTGCTGGAGCTGAGCGGTGGAGGCTGCCCTGATGATCCACTCATAAAATGTGTGGAACGGCAGATCGGGCTTGCTCATCATGCTAACTCCCCACAAAAGTTCATCCAGGTTGCAGTTCTGCCCTGGATTCCCAAACCCTTAGAAATAATTCCACAAACTGAGTTACATTGGTGAGGGAACTGCACTCTGTACTGGCCAGATGCTCCACCCATTGGTAGGCCAGGCCACAAAGCCGTGACACAATGAACCTGAGCCACTGCCTCTTGTCTGGCTTGGGGTTCACCAGGCTTGAAAAGTACATTTGGCAGTGGAACAGGAACTGCCTTGGGTAGTCGCACAATCCATAATTTGGATCCAGAAGGTCTAGGTCCCTATGTACGCTGGTGTGACGATCTCCTTGCTCTCCTGCAGCTTCCATATTGAGGGCAAAGTATTCTGTCACGTAATGGAGGCTGAGACAGAAGTGAGTGCTGGTTAGGTAGTTTAATACAATAATCCAAGGGAACAAGCAGAAATCAATAAACAAAGACAGAGGTCAGGTGATCAGGCAAACAGTCCAAACAAGGTAAGGCAAAAAGACGAGGTCAAAAACAAGAGCAAGCTCAAAACCAAAATAAACAAACACGGTATCAAGGCTTGGTAACAACAGAGACAGAAGGCAACCAAGCATATACTTTGCCAAGAGTGAACGCATAGAAGGTCCTTTTAAACTGTGGTTGTGATTGTGCTGTGAATTGGATGCAGGTGTGCATGATTAGAATGAAGGTGAGTGTTCTGGGAATTGCGGTCCATGGCGGCCATGTGTGTAGGCTGCAGTACAGGATGGGAAATGTAGTCACTGTTTTGCTGTGATATGACAGTTAGTAAATCCAAGATAAACATAACATCTAGTTGTAATTATAATATTGTCTATAAATACATAAAACTTTGAAAAAGTATTTTCTCCATCCTGATTTCTTCTGTTTTTGTGTATATATCATACTAAACAGTTTTAGATTTGAAACGAAATACAACATAAAACAAAGGCAACCTGAGAAACACAAAGTACAGTTTTTAAATGGTATCTATTGAAGCAATAACATCCAATACCAACTGGGCCTGTGTGAAAATATATTTGCCCCCATACTTACTAATTCCCCAAATCTATGAAACTGTATTCATAACGCCGTTCAGCTGGACTAGACACAACTAGGCCTGATTACTACAAACCCTGTTCAATGAAATCAACACTTAAATAGAACTTTTTCAACAGCATGAATTCGGTTGGAGTCATTTTCTCCAAATGGAAAAAGTAGTGAACCTTCCCAGTAGTGGCTGACCTTCCAAATTTCCTCCAAGAGCACAGCAACGACTCACCAGCAAGACACAAAAGATCCAAGGACAAGATCAAAGGACCTACAGGCCTCTTTTGCATCAGTAAAGGTTCATGTTCATGACTCCACTATCAGAAAGACACTGGGCAATAATGGCATCCATGGAAGAGTGGCAAGGTGAAAACAACTGCTAACCCAGAAGAGCATTAAGGCTCGTCTTAATTTTGCTAGTTCCATGCTATAGAGCTAGAATATAAGTTTTTCCTGTTTCATTCCACTGTATTACACATAACTTTATTTATGGATTTTAATGTTGTGAATTCTTTACATTTCTGAATTTCTTGAGTTAAAATCGATGTCTGGTGAAAATTTCATGTGAATAGGCTCATAAGAACTATATTTACTGAAAAAAAAAATGTTGACGTGTCCAGTATTTATTTCCCCCACTGTAAAAAGGATTTTTTCCCCATATAACTCTTAATTTTACAAAGATAAATATCAGTATTATTCCCCCGATAGAATGGCTATGCACATCCCTTAAAAAAACATAATACTTTGACCGGTACTTTGGGAAACTGTTTATAATAATTTTAAATGCTAACACCAATTTTAGAAAGGTTACTCTTTTGTCAACTTTTAAAAAATCAAGTTCCCTAAAATGTTCATAATTAATGATACAACTGTGGATGAACTTTCAATTGAACTCTGCTCAATTTATTTTGAAAAGTCTGCAATTTTCTTTTGGTACACTTCTATATACTGCTATACCAAAATGATGCAGCATAATCATAATGTGGTTGCACTAATGCTCAAGCTAACATTTTTAAAGTTTGAAAATCTAAAAAAGCCACTTATCTTGCTAGAAATTTTATCCTGCTACAAATCTTTGAGTGGACTGAAACCGCTATGCTTTCTCAGTTTACTATCTAAAACACATGCCAGGTACTTCACTTATGGTTAAGAGATAATAACCATATCCCCAACCTTAATTTCTAACCTAGAACTATTTTTTACTTTGGCACTCAAACCAAATAATATATACTCAGTTTTCCCCAGATGCATGGAGAGCCTATTATCTATAAACCATTTAGAAACCCATTCAGTCTCTCTTCTTAGCTTGGCTTCAACAATTTTTTCTCATCATGAAAAACGTCTGGGTTACGCATGTAAACCTGTTCCCTGAGGAGGTAACAAGATGTTGCGTAGCTTTGTCATACCAGGGCAGGCCTGTGAATTGCATCTTCGCTTCAGATAATAGAGGCTGACAGTGCGGTTCACAGGTGCCATATTTATATCATGCGACGCGCTTAATTGCCACGTCACCTGATCATGGCAGGCCTATAAATAGAGGCATGATTTTACACAAGCTTCAGATACTGGTCGCGTGTGCAAGGGCGCTCCCTAACTGTTGTGCTAAACGCAACATCGAGTTCCCTTTGAAAGGGAACAATTATTGCTGCTTCATCTGCATATAATAAAAGTTCATTGGAACCGGCTATTTTTAAGTCATTAATATACAATAAAAAAAAAAGTAATGGTCCTAAAATACTCCCTTGTGGAACTCTGCATGAAATAGGTAAACAAGCAGAGAACACTACATTTAAGTCAACCTTGATAACCCTCAATCCTTTTGGGAGAATTTTCTGTGGACTGCTGAGTCAAAAGTGAAACTGTTTGAAAGACAGGGATCCTGTTACATCTGGGCTAAACCAAACACAGAATTCCACAAAAAGAACATCATACCTACGGTCAGGCATGGTGGTGGAAGTGTGTTCATGTTGGGATGCTTGTAAGTTTGCAATAATAAATCAGATAAAAATACTAAAAGCCCCCCTCCGTTGCACAAGTTGGAATCGCCCAACTATTGCCTATACACAATGCTTGATTACTGCCGTTTGACTGGGCGAGCACAGGTAGCTTTGAAGATGAAGAGAAGCACTGTCCAACAGACTATTTTGCATTGCTGGTCAGAGCGGGACAGTAAAAAAAAAATAAAACGTGCTCAGAAGGAAAAATATGGTGCATTCTAGTTAATGACACTCCACATATATTGTAGTTAGCTAGCTAATTCATTGCAATGTAGCTGTAACTATTATTATAACAAGTTAGCAAAACAGCCTTGTGTTATGTTAGCTAAATTTTATTTTAATAGCTCATATTATTATCACCTTGTTCACACTGGACGTCGCGTTCACACTGTGCACTACGGTGTCATGTTAAACTCTCACAATAAATGATGTGTATAAATTTTAATTAGTTACAGTATGCATTCATTTGGACTGTTATGCCCTATGGAAATAGTTTTAATGAAACTATCATTTGATCATAAATGCTTGTGGACGATAGATAGATAGATAGATAGATAGATAGATAGATAGATAGTTTAGACAGATAGAAGGATGGATGGATGGGCAGAAAGATAGCTAAACAGAGGGAAATTATGTAATGACACTGCATAGAACAAAGTTGTTGTTTTATTTATTTATTTATTTATTTATTTATTTTATTAAAAAAATTAGATATTGGGAAGCATGCCCCCATCCCGCCCCCCATATACACACACACTGACAGAAATGACACTGAAACTGAAAACCAAAGAACAAAACATAATAAAAAATAAAAACTAGCAATATTTTTAAACCTATAATAACACTGGTATATTGTAAAAAGTGCTGTACATATAAAATTTAATTTAACTGAATTAATCAACAACTACCTGTAATCAGTTGGGGTAATAATAACAATACTGAATAAGAACAGGAGCAGAAGCTGAATAGGCTTTGTGCAGAGCTGAGTCCTGCACTGTTAAACTTACATAGAGCATTCCTCTTGATGTGAAAATTTGAGTAGATCCTTAACTAATGGGGTGCTGTGAGTTATAAGATTTACAATTTACCCAGCTAACAATTTTTGGTTCCCAAAAATTGGCAATTTCATGTTAATTTCAGGCAATTTCATGTTATCACATTGCTTTGTATTACATGGTCATTCAAATGTGTAAATGACTCATGGTGCCACGATTTCCCCTTGCACAAGCGCTGGAGCACGCAGCGTGCTCTGAAACCCAAAGCGAAGCTCGCAGCGTAAGCGCACGCTTCCGGGTATTTTAGTGACATTGACTTTATTTACTTTCTACATAGGCATTTGTTATGCTTTCTATCCTGTCTCTGACCCTGTGTTGTTGTTTTTGTAAGGTTGTTCCCTTATGTGTCATCATTAGTCTCTTTTGTGTTCACCCTTAATTACGTTTGTCATTTAAACCCCTCGTGTCTCATTGTTCGAGGCGAAGTATTGCATGGGTTTTCCGTGTACCAAGCCTTTGTTCATAGTTTCATGTCTCAGTTTTGATCCTGTTCTCGACCTCATTGTTTGATTCTTGTTTAGCCTACTTTATGCCCGTTTGCCGATCGCCTGACCTTTAGCCTGTTTTTGACCACGTTGTTGATTTACAATATGTCTGCCTATCTCTCATCTAATAAAGCACTTATCTGCACTTGCATCCGTCCTAGCCTCCATTTCGTGACAAATGGTATCTGATATTTTACTTTATTCCAGGGACATTCAAAAGATTGTAGGAAAAAATGTCAAACGTGGGCAGAGTGAAAATTTAGAATAAAGTTTGCATTCATAGTAACACTGTTTTAAATCCTATTAAGCCAAATACTGATTATAGCTCAAGTGCAGTCTTGCAATATTAAGTGATTTTGATAGTGACTTGAGCTGATATTTTAGTTTAAATATATACAAAACTGAGATTATTTAATAAGAGCAGATCTCCCTCATTCTCTACCATTTCTCACCCCAACTGCTCTCACAGTCAGCAACAGGCAGGTTGGGCTTCATTTTGGTCAGAAACCACTACCTCTGGCAAACTCTGTAGTTAAAACAAAAATGTTCATTTGAAAAATGAGCTTCACTGATTAATGTTAAGTGCTTTTGCTGTGCTCCATTCAAGTCAGAGCTACGTGTTGAAGTCTCAGTGCTTTTCCCAGCTACCACATATACGGGACACAACATTAGTTTTATTTACAACAATTAATAACTGTGGCTGTGTGACATGACCAAACATTTATAGGTTTTACGTGTCAGCCATTAAATTTTCTTCCCTGAACTATGCAACTGTGAACTAACTAGTGTGTTGTTGTAGCTAACTAGCTTCCTAACGTTAGACAAAGAGAAGTTAAGTGATAGCAACACTAATGTCCTTTGAGTTAAAGTGTTGAATAGGTACTGAAGCTTAAGTGTACCAGGACAATAAAAACACATTGTCTATACACCTGCTAGTATGAGATGTGGTAGGAAGAAATGGTTAAGCGAGTTGAATTTCAGACAAACCGACTCAGCTGATGGAGTGCTCTGACGTACAATTCCAAAAAGGTTGGGACGCTGTTTTGAATTTCATGGCCACAACACATCTCCAAAAAGTTGGGATGGGGGCAACAAAAGGCTGGAAAAGTAAGTGTTACTAAAAAGAAACAGCTGGAGGAACATTTTGCAACTAATTAGGCTAATTGGCAACAGGTCAGTAACATGACTGGGTATAAAAAAGAATATCTTAGAGAGGCAGAGCCTCTCAGAAATAAAGATGGGATGGAAGCTGGGTGGAAGCATATGTTGCTTTAAAACCTGTATACACCTTTCTGATGGTGCCTTTCAAGATGTCCAAGCTGGCCATTCCATGGGCACGAATGCAACCCCCATACCATCAGCGATTCAGGCTTTTGAACTGAGCACTGGTAAAAAGCCGGATGGTCCCTTTCCTCTTTAGTCCTCTTTAGTGGTTCTCAACACAGATCAAAAGGGGGGCGCAAATTGTTTTCAAGAAAAAAAACACAAATGGCATCATTTGGGTATTCAGTGTATTTTATTGCTTTCCCTCTCCCTCTGTATTTTCTTTTTGCTGGGGAGAGATGGAGCTTAGCCACTAGCAACTTTCCAAATGTTGCAAGTTGTGTCCTGCAAGCATGAGGTTTTGCGTTCCTGCTGCACTCACACCTCTCTCTGCATCTGCTCTGTTCAGTCAGTGGCTGAGAGCCGGAGCAGCACATTCTGGTGATCTCACGGCAGCTGACGTGAATGTAAAAAGAAGCAAGCGCAGGTGTCCCACTGATTGATTTAACAATGTCATGGCTAATGAGATACGCCCTTCATCCCAATTTGCATAATTCACATGCAAATGTTTTTAAAATGCAAGACGAATTGAATGCAACATGTTTTACGTGTAAAATAGTACACGTTATTACAACCTAGTTCTCTTGTTCAAAGTAGTTATAGTGTTCAGAAACATTTTTGAGCATTCATGTTCCATACCTGTCCGTTATATAGTTTTATAAAAGTCATAAAAGTTATAAAAAAAAATCTATCCATGTATCTATCTATCTATCAAAAACAGATAATAGATTAGGTGTGTGTATATATATATAATATATATATATAATGTATGTATGTATATATACACACACATATACATATACAAACATAGCCGCCATGGACTGCAATTCCCAGAACACTCACATTCATGCTAATCACACACACCTGCATCAAATTCACAGCACTCATAACCACAATATAAAAAGACTGTTTGAACACAATGACTCCGTGTTGTATTGAGTGTTCGCACTTTACCAAGCAATAGTTTCCATAGTTCTTGTTCTTGATTCCTGGTTATTGACTTTGTTTCTCGTTTTGTGTTTTACCTCACCCTGTTTATGCCCGTTTGCCGATCGCCTGACCTTTTGCATGTTTTTGGACCACGCTTTGGATTACCGATTTGGATTTGTCTGCCTATATCTCCTTTAATAAAACTCTTATCTGCATTTGCATCCGTCCTCAACTCCATATCGTGACATAATACTACACCTCCAACATGTATGCAGCAGGAGAGCGAGACAGTGTACATGGGAATGTCTGGTCACCCTTCATGTCAGTCCAGTTTACCCAGTGGTCTGCCATAGACCTCCCGGAGACAAATTTTGGATTGTGTGACTACCCGAGGCAGTTCTTGTTCCACAGCCAAATGTATTTTTCGAGCCTGGCGAATCCCAAGCTGGACAAGAGACAGTGGCTTGGGTTCATTGTGTCCCAGTTTTACGGCCCGGCCCATGAATGGGCGGAGCATCTGGCCAGTACAGGGTCCAGTGCTCTCAATAATGTAACTCAGTCTGCGGAACTATTCTTGAAGGAGTTTGGTTATCCAGGGCAGAGCAACAACCTGGATCAACTTTTGAGGGGAGTCAGTGTGACGAACAAGGCTGACCTGCCATTCCACACCTACTATGAGTTACAGCTTGAGATCTCAGAGCTACAGCTTGAGATCCATGAGGCGGTCTCATCCTCAGAGCTCCAGCATGAAACGCATGAGGCGGTCTCATCCCCAGGGCTCCAACCTGAGAGGCACGAGGTGGTCTTACCTGGAGAGTTCCTGCCACAGGTCAACGAGGTGGACTCACCTGCAGAGTTCCTGCCAGAGGTCAACGTGGCGACCTCATCTCCACAGCTACAGCATGAGATCCATGAGGTGGTCCCAGATACAGAGATCCAGCCAGAGGTCAACAAGGTGACCTCACCTCGAGGGCTCCAACCTGAGACCCACAAGGCGGTCTCATCTCCAGAGCTCCAGCATAAGGTCAAGTTTCTGCTAGAGGTCAACGAGGTGACCTCCCAAGCCAAGTTTATCTCAGAGGTCGAAGAGGCCACCTCTCAAGCCAAGTTCCTGTCAGAGGTCGAAGAGATGACCTCTCAAGCTAAGTTCCTGTTAGAGGTACTACGGAACTGAATGCTGATTAAATTCCAGAGAATGGGTTGGTGGGATCAAAGAAGAAATGTCCCCCATGCAAACCAGGGGTGCCTGTGTGTGTGTGTGTGCGTGTGTGTGTGTGTGTGTGTGTGTGAACAAAGAGCACATATTGCAACATATATAGAAAATGTTGTTTCCTAAACCTATATGACATTTATGATTTCACCACATTATTCACCATGAGATATTGATTAAAATGATACCAAACATGCCTTGAGGAATACTGTAATTAAACAGTTCAGATGACCAGTTTTGGTTTACCTGGTATCTCTGAAGCACATTCCTGATCATTTTAACCTTAATCAAATTGCTGCCACAATTTATACATTTTCTACAGTTTTTGGTTACAAAAGAAAGAATCTACAGAGAACTTTCTTAGAATGTTATAATTTGGGGTCCCCCCCCCCAAAAAAAAAAATGGGAACCATATGTTAACATTAAGGGAATGTTCTGTGTTTGCTGGGTATTTGCCTAAGTGACATCTACATTATCTGCTGTTTATCTGCCTATAATGATCTTAAAAGCAGCTAAGATACGTTCTTTGTGTATACACTGTATACAGATGCACCTCAAAAACGTTTAATATTGTGGAAAAGTAAAAAAAAAATTCCATAATTTAATTCAAAAAGTGGAACTTTCATATATTCTAGATTCATTACTCATAAGTTAAATATTTCAAGCCTTTTTTGTTTTAATCTTGATGATTACGGCCTACAGCTCATGGAAATCAAATATCCAGTATCTCCAAATACTAGAATAAAGAATTTATAATACAGAAATGTCGAGCTCTAATCAGCTCAACTCAAAACCCCTGCAAAGGTTTCCTGAGCCTTTAATCTCTGTCTGATTCAGTCCACACAACCATAATAAATTTTCAGATGAAAGTAAATTTTGTATTTCATTTGGAAATCAAGGTCCCAGAGTTTTGATGAAGAGTGGAGAGACACAGCATCCAAGTTGCTTGAAGTCCAGTGTGAAGTTTCCACAATCAGTGATCATTTGGTGTGCCATGTCATCTGCTGGTGTTGGAGAGTCAATGCAGCCATCTACCAGGAGATTTTAGAACACTTAATGCTTCCATCTGCTGACAAGCTTTATGGAGATGCTGATTTCCTTTTCCAACAAGACTTGGCACCTGCCCACAGTGGCAAAACTATTAGTAACTGGTTTGCTGACCATGGTATTACTATGCTTGATTGGCCAGCCAACTCACATGCCTTTAACCCCATAGAAGAATCTATGAGAGACACCAGACTCAACAATACAGAAGAGCTGAAGGCTTCCAGAACACCTCAGCAGTGCATTGATGTAGTAATTTGTGCAAAAGTAGCCCCGACCATGTATTGAGTGCATAAATTAACATACTTTTCAGAAGGTTCTCATTTCTGTATTATAAATTCTTTAGTCTAATATTTTGAGATACTATATTTTTGATTTCCATGAGCTGTAAGCCGTAATCATGAAGATTCAAACAAAAAAAGGCTTGAAATATTTCACTTTGTGTTATGAATCTAGAATATATGAAACTTCCATTTTTTAAATTAAATTACGGGAAAAAATGAACTTTTCCATGACATTAAAAGATGCACCTGTACTTGTACTTACATACATCATGTAATACTTGTAGATGCCTACTTACTAATAGCAGCCTTGCTGACCTTCCGCAATTTGTGATCTTTGAAATTTTCCCCAGTGGCCAGCATTCAGAGGCTCCCTGCAGTATCGGTGATGACTGATATTAATTTCCCCATGAAGGGCCGTAAGGGTATGGTGGACTGGGCCAGGAACTCTGAGGACAAGGTGGTCATCCCTAAAGGCATTTTTATTCCCCAAAGTGCAGGTATGTGCAATGTTTGCGTTGCATGTGCATATAATACTGTAATAATCCAACTCCATGTTTGTTTTCAACAAGTTGACTGGTCCAAAGGCAAATATTAGCACAATGCAAAGCTTCAAGTGGAAGAGAATTTATTTCTTGTATTACTCTTTGTTTTCTCATTCAAGTGAATTTATTCATCAGGCAAATTTTATTTTGTTTTACCACTAAGTCAGTAGTTAAACTGTTGCAAGGGAAATCAATTATAATATATTTTGTAAAAACACATAGGTTATGGCTCTTGTTCATGTTTTCCTCTGTGAAGGGAAATGCTGGAAATGCTGCCTCACCCTAGTATGGAAAGTGGGGAAAGTTAGGGTTAGGGCTAGGGAATGAGCCAAAGACACTGAAAAGCAGTCTATCTACTAAGATACTTATTTGGCCTTGAGAGTAAGGCAGATATCTGAAAAAGTCTAGTATGATATGGAACCATGTGTGTTACAGACTGGTAAGGGAAAGAATTTGTCGGCTAGGAAAGTGTGTGGAACCTTGTCCTGGGCACACACCAAGCATGAGTTAACAAAGCTCTTTATGTCTTCTATCACAGTTTCTCACCAATAATTTGTGGTGAGACATTGATGGGTCAGGTGGCAGTTGGGTGATCAGTGGTAATTGAAGCATGAGCAGAGCATCATGAAGACTGAAGGGACATAGCTATTGTCTTGAGAGCATTGGGCAGGAGCCGGTTGGTCTTGGAGGTAGCCTGGGCAATTTGGTGGTTGATATCCTAGTCTATAGCAGTGATAAAACAAGGTTTGGATAAGATGGCATTTATTACTGCTGGGTTTTGAATCTGCTGGGTACATGCATGATAGAGCAGCTGCTTTGATAGTTTTGGAACCTGGAAAATATATGGAAATATATATGGAAAGTATGTTATTGTAAAAATTAATCTGGTGAAGATGCATGCCTATCTGGCTTCTCTTGGGGTTTGGCTGTTTTAAGGTATTTTATAGGTTTTTTTGTGTTCAGTGTAAATTGGTGTTCAGGGGAGTTCAGCTCCCTCCAGCCAATGTTGCTACTCCTCCAGTTTCACTCCTAGTAGTTTCTTTCTTTGGGTGTGTGTTTCTTTAAAAATGTATTGTAATTCTGCACTGTAATTCTGCTGGGTTTAAGAGTAGTTTCTTTAATCCTGCTTTAAGGAATGACTTGAGAGCAATGACGCTGAAGTTTCTAATGAATTTAATTGATGGTGTTAGCGAATTCTGTAATGGGGTGGGAGTTCGGTCAATGAGTGTGAGGTTAATTAGTGAGCAGTTTCAACTGAGCATAATTATGCCCAGGTAACTGTTCAGAAATTGCCCTCACACTCATCACCCAAACTCCAACCCCAGTCACAGGCTATTTCTCAATATGCATTCTTATGCGATTTTGCATCTATATGAACTCGTTCTACCTCACCGTCCATTGCTGAAGTTCAACTCCAATACTCAAGAACACAAGTACCAGGGATGCATTAATTTACCCGGATGGGCTATTGATATCAAGGATGCATTGGATACAGACCTGAGTGCACCAAACCCCCTTGAAGTCCCAGAAGTCATTGTGGCAAAACAGTAGCAGATGATGGAAGCCTGACATTGTTTTAACATCTTTTTAACGACAAGCTTTGCATCCGATGCATCCTTGATATCATGAGTACATCCAGGTAACTTAAAGGAACTTGCGTTCTTGAAAAGACCTGGACCTGGACACACGCAATGCTGGGACAGGACCACACCTGAGTCTGAGGCATCCACCTCAACAATTAATTGCTGAGATGGCTGGATTAACACTGGGGCAGAGGGGGATAGTTCCTTTAGCTTGGCGAAAGCATTATCAGCCTCAGGGGTCCAAACAAAAGGTGTGGAGGAAGTGCTGAGACAGGAGAGAGGTGCTGCCACATGACTGTAATTTCTGATAAAGCAGTGATAGAAATTAGCAAAGCCCAGGAAACACTGTAATTGCTTAAGGTTGGTTAGTTTGGGCCACTGACCAGATCTTTTGGGATCGGTCTTCACCTGCCCGGTCTCGATTATGTACCCCAGAAAGCTGAGCAAGTTAACATGGAACTCACACTTCTCTACTTTTATGAACAGTCAGTTCTCAAGCAGCCATTAAAGAACCTGAAGGATGTGGATGGTATGTTCAGCGGAGGTGTGAGAGAAGATGAGGATGTCATCCAGGTACACGAAGATGATGTGGTTGAGAAAGTCCCTGAGGATGTCGTTCACAAGAGCTTGGAATACCGCTGCTACATTGGTGAGGTTGAAGGGCACAACCAGGTACTCAAATTGGCCAAGGTCTGCATTAAAGGCTGTCTTCCACTTGTCACCTTCCTTTATTCTGACCAGGTGGTATGTGTTCCTCAGATCCAACTAGGTGAAGATGGTTACCCTATGATGCAATTCAAAGCACGAGTTGATGAGCAATAAGGGGTATTTATTCTTGATGGCTATGCTGCTCATGTCACAATAATCAATACAGGGACAGAGAGTAGGGTCTTTCTTGGCCACAAAAGAGGAGGAGGGCCGGGAGACATTCATGTACTTTTCCATTCAATTCTCAAATTTTATTTGTATAGCACTTTTAACAATGGACATTGTCACAAAGCAGCTTTACAAAAATGTATCAAGTCAGGATATAAATTTTTAATTTATAAGTTTATCCTTAATGAGCAAGCCAGAGGTGACGGTGGCAAGGAAAACTCCCTGAGGGAAAAACTCCCTGAGGGAAAAACTCCCTGAGAGTTCCATGGCCTCTCTCTCCAGGTGGGACAGGTTGTACAGCCTACTGAATTATTGGGGGGGGGGGGGGGGTAAGAAGAGGGTCTATGGTGCGATCATATGGATAGTGGAGTGGCATGGGTAATATGGGCCAAGCACCTTCCATCCAGAGCATGCACAGTGATGGGAATACCAGTCTGTGAAGCTAGCTTAGCATCTAGGAAGCTGTCATCAGTTCCTGAGTTGACCAGAGCAAGCAGAAGAAGGGAGTGCTGATTAAGACACAGAGTGGCTTGGATTTGAATGTGGAGGAGGGACACTGAAGAGGAGGTAGTTTGGCTCACCAGTAACCCCCCTTTTTTTGGCCAAAGCAGGAAAGTGGCAAGAAAATGTCCAAGCTGACCACAGTAAATACACTCATCCACTGGGGTAAACCAGGCCGAACCCAACTGCATTGGCTCTTCCCTTTACAGAGTGAGTTTGGAGGAAGCTTGTGGACTGGATGATTGCTCAATGTACATGTTAGCAGGGGAAGAAGGAGGAAGGCAGGAAGTAGGATAGGAGTGAGGGCAGATGGATCACTCCCTGTGCCATTCTTGCAGGCAGTGATCTAATTTGAAGGTGAGGGAGATAAGTCAATTGAGGGACTCAGATTTTTCTTTAATGGCCAATTCATCCTTAACCTGGTCACTGAGTCCACTCAGAAACACACCCTGGAGAGCCGCATCATTCCAGCTGGACTCTGCAGCTCTATTTCGGGACTCAACAGAGTACTCAGCCACACTGCGGGAGCCTTGGCAAAGGGAGAGTAAATGCTTGGTGGCCTCCATTCCCTGAAAAGGATGGCCAAACACTTTCCTTAGTTCTGCAGTGAAAGAAGAAAAGAAGGCCCAGATTACCATGGCCCATGCCAAAGCATTTACCCTTAACAGCCCCATCAGGTAAGCGATCTTAGCTTTGTCAGTGGAGTATGTAAGTGGTCGCTGGCCAAACACTAGAGAACATTTGAGTAGAAAGGACTTACATCTTCCCAGATCACCTGAGTACGGTTAGGGGTCGAGAACACAATGTCATGTAATGATTTTTGTAAAGCCAGTACTAAAATTTGTGATAAATATATAAATAAATCATGATGCACTGCAATATCATAAATGGATGGTGATTAAAGAAGCACCAGAGAAAGAGAGAATCTGTAAGTTCAGTTCAGTATCTCTCCTCAAGCAGGGACAGAAGAGAGTAGAATTATTCCTGGTACTATGTACCAGTGAGCACTGAGTACACTTCAGCCCACTTCAAGCACTTTATTAATTTTACCTGATTGCTTCAGCATGACAATGTCTTTAGTCAGTGACGGTAGTGATGGCATTACTATATATTGTCAGCAAGGGTCACAGAGTTGGATGAGACTAATATTAAGGGTTTTAAGTTAAGGGTTAGTCAGCTAGCTTTAACAAAGTTCAGTAATATGAGGACTGTGGCAAACTTTTGAAAGGTGATATTAGCTTTTCTAACATCAAATATTTAGCTAGCTAGCTGTATTATAGTGAGTACAGTAACAAAATCAATATATTCAAACAATGTTAAAATAGGATCTTTGAAAAATGTTAACTTTCTTCAACATGATGTCCCAATGAAAATTGTTATTCTCTCTACTGACTGGACTGGCTGGACTGGAGTGTGAAACAAGAACTTATGCATATCAGTGATAAAGTGACCAATCATAGGAGGAGAGACATCAGCCACTGTCCCTGCCTCCAAAGCCTCAAAAGTCAACTTGACGAGCGAGTGAGTGTTGAGCAGTTGCAAGTGTGTAGAGAGGGTCGAGCAAGTGGTCGTCACAGCCCCATTCTCGCGGGACCGCATTTGTGCATGTGGAGCAGAAATGCTCCCTCACAAGGATGGTTTTCTGCACGCGAATACTGTCCTGTGCTGTGGTTTTTATGTGTGCAAGTTTTGAGACTAATAACACCATCGGGGAATTCAAATAAAAATGCACCAACTACAAAAAACAATCATGAGTTTCACAAAAAAAAGCGATACAGTTAAAGGGGAAGCTAACACAATAGTAGATTAGGAACTTCTGAAGCAGCAAAACAAGTGGGTATACCAAGGATGTACAGAGGGTACACGTTAATGTTGATCCTTAGAAGTCATTATAGACAAACAGCCCTGGGGAAAAAGTAAGCATACAGCATATGCGTGCATATGGCCCCGAATACACCACTGATCCTAACTCAACGTGACACTAAGAAACAGGTGTATGTTTTCATCACTTCTAAATTGGACTTTTGTAACATGTTGCTGACTATTGTAGCATGCCTTTCTAAAGAAACTTCAGCTTGTTCAGAATGCAGCACCTCTCATACTTACCTGAAATAGAAAGTCAGAGTAGATTTGCCCATTCTTATTTAATCTACACTAGTGCCTCTTAAGTTAATCTTTGACTATAATGTCCTGTTTATTATATTTAAAGCTATGGTGTCTGCCACTGATATCCTGAAATAGTATAATGCCCAGCATTCTAATCAGTATTAGCTATTATTTTCTTTCCTTATACAGAATCTGTAGAGACACATTGTATGGTAATAAACAGGTGGCTAACTTGTCTAACAAAGATTTTCAGCTGACATTAATTGCAACTTCCAAACCCTACTAATTATTCAAAGGTGTCTAAGTTTATATGGAGAATGTGGTAGTGTTTTTTTTGTTTTGTTTTCATTTTATTTGAGTGAATGGCAGGCATTTGGGTGGAAATAATTTGCAATAACATGGAAGGATTTGATTGGCTTTGTTTAATAAAAGCATGGAGCCAGATCTAGATGCTAGCATGAAGAAGCTAGATGCTAGCTTGCATTCGATTGTGAAGGACTGCTCACCTCGTTCAACAGAGGCTGCAATTGAGGCTTACAAACTAGTGTTAGTATTTCTGCTTGCTCGTCTGTATTGTTGTGACTTGAGCGAGAGCTTATTTAGTATGTTGTTCTTAATGATTGATGGATATGGTTAAGGGGAAACAATGACAGTCAAAAATGAGAAGCTGTTTAGAGGTGGGCAAAAATCACTGTACAATATTTTAGTGACAAATTAGAATTATATCTTACTGAGAAATTAGAATTATATCTTTATACATAAAGATAAATTGTGCATCTAACAAGGGACATGAGCTAACAAAAAAAAGTTCAGCTTTGATTTCATGTTTCCTTTAGACAAAAAAACAATGAACATGCAATATCATACATTTTATAATCAACTATAATGGTTTCGATTTGTTTGGATGTACCCACAATAATCATTATTTGTTGCTGATATTTAGTAACATGTAGGATTTGTTGGAGTTCACAAGAAATAATTCAACCCCTCCAAATTCAAATCTCAACTGGCTTTCTATTCACTGTATATGTTCACTACACAGGCTATAACATAATAACATTGTAAAACCTTCTTAGTCCATGACACTTTAAGATCAGAAATAAATTCATATATGAATAAAGGTGACATATCTGAGTTATACTGGACTGGACTGTCAAGCGCAGTTGCCGGTTAGGTTTCTTTATTTTAAAGGTGGCAAACAAATCCAAAATGAGAAACAGGGTCACCAAACAGGCAAAATCAGGCAATGGTCAAACAGAATTACTTGGGCAAATGACAAAGTCTTATAAGACTGTAAGTCCATTGACTATAAGTGTATACCAAGGCTTGGAATAGACAGGTACGGTACACTGAGCGTATACTGCACGGTGAACGGTGGTGTGTGTGTATAGCATTGCCCATGGTTAAGTCCAGGTGTGCATGATCAGTACGATGCTGATCACAAGTGAGCAGTGTGAGAAGATGATTTTATTACTAAAAAGAAAGTCTCTTATATACTGTTTTTTAATTACTCTTTTACAACAATTACTTGTCAAATACTTCACAGAAAATGCCCTTAATTAATCAATACAAACAAGGTTCAGTTAGTCCTGTGAAAGTGATTTTTTTTTTTTTTTTTTTTTGCTAGCCTCAGGTTTGGTGAAGTAGGTTATTCTTTTAATGAAGTGATGGTCAAGCCAGTAAATTTGTTAGGATAGGCCAGTAATTTTATCAGCTACAGTGTCCTCCACTAATATTGGCACCCTTGGTAAATATGAGCAAAGAAGGCTTTGAAAAATTATTGTTTAACCTATTGATACTTTTTCACAAAAATACTCTGCTCTCATGAATATCAAACAATTGCAAACACAACACAAGTTTATGCAAAAAATTATTTGTTAAATATATGTGTGCAACACTTATTGGCACCCCTATGAATTCATATGAGAAAAATATATTTGAAGTATATTCCCATTGATATTTTGCATTTTTTTAGGACACCTGGGTGACTAGGAACCGGAAATTGTTCAACCATGACTTCCTGTTTCACAGGGATATAAATACGAGGTAACACATATGTCAAATTCCCTTAGTCATTCATAACAATGGGTAAGACCAAGGAATATAGCTGTGATGTGCGGCAAAAGGTTGTAGAGCTTCAGAAAGTGGAAAGTGGCTATAACAAAATAGTACAAGCATTGAAAATGCCCATTTCCAACATCAGGGCAACAATTAAGAAGTTCCAGTCAACTGGAAATATTATGAATCAACCTGGAAGAGGATGTGTGTCTAACACACTGTGAAGAGGATGGTTCTAGTGGCCAAAAAATCTCCCAGGATCACAGCTGGAGAATTGCAGAAATTAGTTGTGTATCGGGGTCAGAAAGTCTCCAAAACTACAATCCGAAGTCACCTTTATTGAAACCCTTTATTGAAGGGTTTCAATAAAAAAGCCTCTACTCTCATCCAAAAACAAACTCAAGGTCTTCAGTTTGTCAGACACTACTGGACCTTCAAATGGGATAGAGCTTTTTGGCAATAAACACCAGAGGTGGTTTTGGCGCACACAGAAAGGTAGCAATATAGAAAACGTCGGGGTTACGCATGTAACCCTGTTCCCTGAGAAGGGAACGAGACGTTGCATTTAGCATAACAGTATGGGAGCACCTTGCGCGCGTGACCGGTATCTGAAGCTTGTGTAAAATCATGCCTCTACTTATAGGCCTGCCATGATCAGGTGACGTGGCAATTAAGCGCGTCGCATGATATACATATATGGCACCTGTGAACAACGCCACCAGCCTCTATTATCTGAAGCGAAGACGCAATTCACAGGCCTGCCCTGGTATGACAGTGCTATGCAACGTCTCGTTCCCTTCTCAGGGAGGTTACATGCATAACCCCGATGTTCCCTTTCAAAGGGAACTTCGACGTTGCATTTAGCATAACAGTATGGGAACGGGAATACCCACTCCATCATACAGAGGGTACGGCCTGTTCAAAAATACCCAAGCCCGAGGGTCACTGCAAGACACTCGAGCCCGGGGTGGAATAAATATCCAGGCTGTAATAACGAATGAATGTGTGTGGCGTAGACCACCCTGCAGCCGCACACACATCCTGCAAGGATAACCCTTTGGACAAAGCCTTCGAGGAGGCGACCGCCCTAGTGGAATGAGCTCTTATGCCCAGAGGCGTGGCGAGACCACGTGCCTTGTAAGCCATAGAGATTGCTTCCACTATCCAGTTAGAGATGCGCTGCTTTGACACAGCATCACCTTCACTGTCGCCACCAAAGCAGACCAGCAGCTGCTCCGACTTACGCCACTGGCCGGAGCGGTGGACGTAAGTACAGAGAGCCCTTACTGGACACAGCAGGTGCGTCCTCTCTTGTTCCAGTGTGAGGAATGGAGGAGGGCAGAAGGCCTGCAGCACCACAGGGTGGGCAGCCGATGTAGGCACTTTAGGAATATAATCTGGCGTAGGATACAGGAAGGCCTTGGCTAGTCCAGGGGCAAAGTCAAGGCAGGAGGGGGCAACCGAGAGAGCTTGTAGATCTCCCACTCGCTTGAAAGATGTCAGGGCCAGTAGAAGAGCTACCTTTAGAGTCAGAAACTTTTTAGAGGCTGACTCTAAGGGCTCAAATGGGGCCCCTGACAGACCTTCCACGACCACAGAAAGGTCCCAGGAAGGTATTCGCGGCCTGCAGATGGGCCTCAGCCGTCTGACACCACGCATGAACCTCGAAGTAAGAGGATGTTGCCCCACAGAGGCTCCATCAACAGGGGTGTGGCTGGCCGAAATGGCGGCCACATAAACCCTGATTGTAGAAGGAGCCAACCCTGCTGAGAAACTTTCTTGTAAGAACTCCAGGACTGTAGCTATCGCACAGTTCACTGGGTCTAGCTGACGTTCCTCACACCACAAGACAAAAAGCCGCCACTTGAGCGCATACAATTTCCTTGTGGATAGTGCTCTAGCGTTTAACATGGACTCTACAACCTCAGTTGTGAGACCAGAATCTATGAGCTGGTGCCCCTCAGGGGCCAGACCCACAGTTTCCATAGTTCTGGCCGAGGGTGATAAATCAGCCCTCCGGCTTGAGACAGTAGGTCCCTGCGGATGGGAATCTCCCAAGGAGTGCTGTCGAGCAGGGATATTATCTCCGAGAACCATATTCGAGCTGGCCAATAAGGTGCTACTAGCAGCAGACGTAGATGGTCTTGGCGAACTCTCGCTAGAACTTGTGGGAGCAGAGCGATCAGGGGGAAAGCATATAGACATGACCTCGGCCACGTGTGCACCATGGCTTCCAGCCCCAGTGGTGCAGGAGGAGTGAGGGTGAACCACAGCGGGCAGTGTGTTGTCTCCTCGGAGGCTAACATATCCACTTCCGCTCGTCCGAACCTCCGCCATATGTACTCCACCACTTGTGGATGGAGCCTCCAACCCCCGGGCCTCAGCCCCTGCCTCGACAGGATGTCTGCCCCTACATTCCGGCTGCCTGGAATGTACATTGCACTCACTGACAAGAACTTTTCCTCTGCCCAGAGAAGGATTAGTCACACCTGCCTGAACAGGGGGCGTGAACGAACCCTCCCTGGTGGTTGATATATGAGACCACAGCTGTGTTGTCTGACACATCTAGGACATTGTGACCTCTCAACTGAGGAAGAAAGAACTTCAGTGCTAGGAATACGGCCCGCATCTCTAGGAGATTTATATGCCACTCCAGATGAGGGCCGCTCCAAAGACTGTGAGCTGGACAGCCATTTAAGACTATACCCCAGCCCGTGAGGGACGCGTCTGTCATTACCGTCTTGCGGTAAGGGGACGCCCCTAGAGTGTGACCCGAGGCTAGGAACTGCGGGCACCTCCAAATACTTAGAGCACGTAGGCATTGCCGCGTGACACTGATTACTCTCAGGGGTTTCATCCTCGGATGAAACCCCCGACTTTCAGCCACCACTGAAACGTTCTCGTGCAATAGGCCCAACAGTATGATGTTGGCTGCTGCTGCCATAAGGCCCAACAGCCTCTCGTAAAGGCTGGAGGGGATGCCCAGACCTAGCTTTATCTTGCTCAAAGTTGATAGGATCGATTGTATGCGTGTTGGGGATAGAAATGCCCTCATCGTAGTAGAATCCCATATAACCCCTAGAAAAGTTGCCCTCTGCACTGGAGAAAGCATACTTTTCTTGAGGTTCAACCTGAGCCCCAAGCTCCTCATGTGGGCGAGAACAACATCTCGATGTTGAACCGCCTGTTCCCTGGATCGTGCTAGAATTAACCAGTCGTCCAGGTAGTTTAGTACACGGATGCCCCGGAGTTGCAAGGGAGCCAGAGCAGCATCCATGCACTTTGTAAAGGTGCAAGAGGATAAAGCTAGCCCAAAGGGAAGAACCCGAAATTTTTATGTGTTTTCTCCAAACGCAAACCTCAGGAACTTCCTGTGACTGGGCGATATTCCTATGTGGAAATATGCATCTTTCAGATCTATCGTCACAAACCAGTCCTCGGACTGAATCTGTGGCACGATAAGTTTGAGCTTCAGCATCTTGAACCTGTATGTCCGAAGAGTACAGTTCAGATGAAGCAGATCTAAAATTGGCCGCATACTCCCATCTTTTTTGCGGACCAGGAAATAACGGCTGTAAAAACCTCCCTCCCTTAGGGAACGGGGTACATGTTCTGTGGCCCCTTTGTCCAAAAGGGAACTTATTTCCTGCGCTAACATTGGGCTCTGGTCTGTGCTGACAACTGTGGTGAGCACACCTCTGATCTGGGGGGGTTGAGCACTGAACTGGACCCGGTAACCCTTTTCTATGGTAGACAGAACCCATGGGGACACATTTGGCAGTAGTTTCCACGCTGCCAAATGGTCTTTCAGTGATGTTAGCTTTTCCACATTTCGTTGGAGGGAAAGCATCAGATTTCCGTCACCCTGTGACAGCTCGCTGACCAGAGAAGACTAAAAACGTGGGATGGCCTTGGCCAGGGCAGGTCCTACCATAGCACTGGGGGCTAGTTGCCCTAGCAGCCTCACGTCCCCTGATACGTCCCTCCATGGCCCATCAGGACCGTTCCTTCCTTGCCTGCTTTGCTTTTATGATCATTCTTAGATTAGGCCTCTTAGCAGGCTGTGGCTGTGGCCGCCCAGTCCCCCTGGCTTTCTGTGGGCGGAGGCGGGCCGCCATACTTGTCTTCTGCGTCTCCCTCGCACAAGTGCTGGCCCGGGCTCCACTCATGGAGGCCCATGCAAACTCGACACGACAGGGAAGAAACTGGCTGAACGCCGCCATTTGCTGTTTTGCCTCACGAAACCTGTCGGCGATGGCATTGACTGTGCCGCCAAACAGGCCGGAAGGTTTAACAGAGGCGTTCAGCAAGGAGACCTTATCTTTGTCCCCCATCCCTGAGAGGTTGAGCCATAGGTGCCTCTCCGCCACAACCAGGCTACCCATCGAACGGCCGATATGGCGGGCCGTTTGTTTGGTCACCCGGAGAGTTAAATCTGTGGCACGGCGCAGCTCTGCCACTGCCTCGGGCCCAATTCCCTCACCAGTATCTAGCTCACTCAATTGGCCTCCCTAAATTACCTGCCGTTGGTGGAGAGAGGTGGCTCGCAAGCGCCTCCTCCACCTTTGGCATCGCTACATAGCCGTGCTGCTCACTCCCCATGATGGCTGAGTAATCAGATGTTGCGGGGTTATTAACACGGCTAGTGTATGGTTTTCTCCAGAAGCGTGATATCTCTTCATGCACTTCTGGAAAAAAGGGGAGTTTTCTGCGGTGTGAGGGAGCTTTATATTTATTTTCACTTGAGAGGAAGCGCTGATCCAGCCTGCTACGAGCCATTTCCTCTTCCCCGGGCCAGTCTATATTCAACTTTTGAACCGCCCTAGTGATCACCTCAAGCAGCTCTTTATATGCTTGAGAGCTGCTGTCGGTTTTTGGTGCAATGGCATGCTCTACCGACTCCTCGGAGTCATTGAGGGTGTTTTGGCTTTCCATAGGGGAAGGAGGAGTCGCGACGCGAGCTCTAAAGTCAGGCGGAGAGCCGGACCCGGAAGACAGAGCAAGAGATAGAGCAGCGCTCATCTCTGGCTCCTCTTCCAAATCCATACAAGAACCCCAGGACCTGAGCCGGCTGGCTGCCTCGGCAGCGGCCGGCCCAGATCCGCGAGGCTCTGAAACCCAACTCCCTTAGGACGAGAAGAGAGCAAGCCGAGAGCGTAGTTGCCTAATCATGAAACATTCACAATGCTGACAGTCAGACCCCTCGAGGGCTGCTGTAGCATGCTCTACGCCCAAACACTTCACGCAGAAAGTGTGTCCATCTCCTCCTGTGATGAAACAGGAGCAAGGCGTAACACACTTCCTGAAATCCCTCTCGCTCATTCTTTCACTCTCTTTTCTTTTCTTTTTCTAAAAAAGGGATAGAAAAGTTGAGAGATATTGAGAAATATAGAGTAGAAATGAAGCGTTTCTTTTTCTTTTGTCACACAAACAACAGACATGCAGTCTCGCTGAAGATAATAAGGCTGGCGGCGTGGTTCACAGGTGCCATATATATATCATGCGACACGCTTAATTGCCACGTCAACTGATCATGGCAGGCCTATAAGTAGAGGCATGATTTTACACAAGCTTCAGATACCGGTCACGCACGCTAGGCGCTCCCATACTGTTATGCTAAATGCAACGTCGAAGTTCCCTTTGAAAGGGAAGTACCTCATGCCAACAGTTAAGTACTGTGGTGGCTCTTTAATGTTTCAGGGCCGTTTTTCTGCCAGAGTACCTGGACATTTTGTTAGCATACATGGCATCATGGACTATCAAATATCAACAGATATTAAACGAAAACCTGACTGCCTTTGCCAGAAAGCTTAAAATGGGCCACGGTTGGATCTTCCAGCAGGACAATGATCCAAAACATGCATCAAAATCGAAACAAAAATGGTCTACTGACCACAAAATCAAGGTCCTGCCAGGGTCATCCAAGTCCCCTGACTTGAAACCCACAGAAAACTTGTGGGGTGAACTGCAGAGGTGAGTCCACCAGCATGGACCTCAAAATTTGAAGGATATATAGAGTTTTGTTTGCAGTTGTTTGATATCCATGAGAGCAGAGTATTTTTGTACATTTTTTTTAACAAAAGATAACAATAAAGACAATTTTTCACAGCCTTCTTTGCTCATTTTTTTAACAAGGATGCCAATATTAGTGGAGGGCACTACACAGGTGGGTGACAAATTCAAAGAAAAACTGGTGGCTCTGTTATCCTGGGAGAGACATTTTGCTGGCATGGTTTTGATCCCCTGTCCCCATAAAGGGTTAGACAGTGTTCACCACCACCATCATCAAAATGCTAATTGAGGGAATATCTATGAATTGTGTTCAAGTTTCTAAGACTTGTAGAATCTGTACCAAGATGTGTTGAATCTGTTATGGTGACTTTTGGTGGCCCATCACCTAAGATACCTTATGTTGGTTTCTCCTATAGTTTGCCATCTGTCCGTCAGCTTCGTTTTGCTAGTGCTCACTTGTTTTGCCTTTGGTAGTGCTCTGGTTGTGGTTGTTAGTCCGCTCCCTATTTTCTTTGTGATTATTCTGGTTTTTTAAACCGTGCCTGTCCTGACTCTGAGCTTGATCTGCCCTTTGATATCTGTTGTCTAGATTTGTATATATAGTGGGAGAAATAAGTATTGAACGCGTCAACATTTTTTTTCAGTAAATATATTTCCAGTTAGGCTATTCACATGAAATTTGCACCAGACGTTAGTATTAACTCAATAAATCCACTAATATAAAGAAATCCGAACATTAAAGTCCATAAATGAAGTTATGTGTAATAAAGTTGAATGACACAGGAAAAAAGTATTGAACACGTTAACTGAAATTTATTTAATACTTAGTGGAGAAGCCTTTGTAAAGATGCTTCCTGTATGATTAAATTAATTGGCCGCAGTATTCACCTGTGATTTTTGGGCCATTGTTCTAAACATACAGTGCATCCGGAAAGTATTCACACTGCTTCACTTTTCCCACATTTTGTTATATTACAGCCTTATTCCAAAATGGATTAAATTAATTATTTTCCTCAAAATTCTACAAACAATACCCCATAATGAGAACATGAAAGAAGTTTGTTTGAAATCTTTGCAAATTTATTTATTTATTTATTTTAAATAAAAAAAAAAAAGCACATGTGCATAAGTATTCACAGCCTTTTCCATGACACTGAAAATTGAGCTCAGGTGCATCCTGTTTCCACTAATCATCCTTGAGATCTTTCTACAACTTGATTGGAGTTCACCTGTGGTAAATTCAGTTGATTGGACATGATTTGGAAAGGCACACACCTGTCTATATAAGGTCCCACAGTTAACAATGCATGTCAGAGCACAAACCAAGCCATGAAGTCCAAGGAATTGTCTGTAGACCTCTGAGACAGGATTCTATCGAGGCACAGATCTGGGGAAGGGTATAGAAACATTTCTGCAGCATTGAAGCTCCCAATGAGCACAGTGGCCTCCATCATACATAAATGGAAGAAGTTTGGAACCATCAGGACTCTTCCTAGAGCTGGCCTCCCAGCCAAACTGAGCGATTGGGGGAGAAGGGCCTTAGTCAGGGAGGTGACAAAAAACCCAATGGTTACTCTAACAGAGCTCCAGCATGTCTCTGTGGAGAGAGGAGAACCTTCCAGAAGAACAACCATCTCTGCAGCACTCCATCAATCAGGCCTGTATGGTAGAGTGGCCAGATGGAAGCCACTTCTCAGTAAAAGGCACATGACAGCCCACCTGGAGTTTGCCAAAAGGCACCTGAAGGACTCTCAGACGAAGACAAAGATTGAACTCTTTGGACTGAATGGCAAGCGTCATGTCTGGAGGAAACCAGGCACCAGTCATCACCTGGCCAATACCATCCCTACAGTGAAGCATGGTGGTGGCAGCATCATGCTATGGGGATGTTTTTCAGTGGCAGGAACTGGGAGACTAGTCAGGATTGAGGGAAAGATGAATGCAGCAATGTACAGAGACATCCTTGATGAAAAACTGCTCCAGAGCACCCTGGACCTCAGACTGGGGCGAAGGTTCATCTTCCAACAGGACAACGACCCTAAGCACACAGCCAAGATAACAGAGGAGTGGCTACAGGACAACTCTGTGAATGTCCTTGGGTGGCCCAGCCAGAGCCCAGACTTGAACCCGATTGAACATCTCTGGACAGATCTGAAAATGGCTGTGCACCGATACTCCCCATCCAACTTGATGGAGCTTGAGAGGTCCTGCAAAGGACAATGGGAGAAACTGCCCAAAAATAGGTGTGCCAAGCTTGTAGCATCATACTCAAAAAGACTTGCAGCTGTAATTGATGCCAAAGGTGCTTCAACAATGTATTGAGCAAAGTCTGTAAATACTTATGTACATGTGCTTTTTTTTTTGCTTTTTATTTTTAATAAATTTGCAAAGATTTCAAACAAACTTCTTTCACGTTGTCATTATGAGGTGTTGTTTGTAGAATTTTGAGGAAAATAATGAATTTAATACATTTTGGAATAAGGCTGCCACATAACAAAATGTGGAAAAAGTGAAGCACTGTGAATACTTTCTGGATACACTGTATTGTCTTTAAAGCTTGTTCAATTGGATTAAGTCAGGTGATTGACTGGGCCATTCTAATACCTTGATTTTTTTTTTCTCTGAAACCAACTGAGAGTTTCCTTTGCTGTATGCTTTGGATCGTTGTCCTGCTGGATGGTCCACCCATGTCTCATATTCACCATCCTGGTGGATGGCAGCAGATTCTTCTGGCAGTACCATGCGATAAAAAACAGCCCTACACCATGATGCTTCTACCTCCAAACTTCACTGTTGGTATAGTGTTTTTAGGTGATGTGTAGTACCATTTCTTCTCCAAACATGGTGTGTAGTATGATAGCCAAAAAGTTAAATTTTTCTCTCATCTCACTACGTTATACTCTCCCAGTATTTCATAGGCTTGTCGAAATGAGTTGTAGCAAACTTAAAACGAGCTGTAACATGCCTTTTCTTTTGTAAAGGAGTCTTGTGAGGTGAGCATGCATAGAGGCCATGGCAGTGGAGTGCATTGCCTGTTGTTTTCTCTGTGATGATGGTACCTGCTGCCTCCCATTGTTTCTGGAGCTCTTTCAGAGTGGTCCCTGGCTCTTGGGCTACTTTTCTGACTATTCTTCTGACTCCCTGGTCAGAAATCTTGTGAGGGGGGCCTGTGCATGGCCGGTTGATGACGGAGTGTTGTTGCTTCCACTTGCAGATAATGGCCCTAATGGTGCTTACTGGAAGATTCAGAAGTCTTGAAATACATCTGTATCTGATTCCATCAATATGTTTTGCAACAATAAAGTTGCAAAGGTCTTGGGAGAGCTCTTTGCTTTTACCCATCATGAGATGTTTCTTGTGTGACACCTTGGTAATGAAAAGTCTTTTTATAGACCATCAATTTACTAAACCAGCTGATATTATTTTGCACAGATAGGAGGTATAATTATTTACTGATTTCAGCTTTTTCCTTGCCTTACCTTGTCTTGGAGAACTGCTTTTTCTTAGCATGTCCAATACTTTTTTCCTGTGTCATTCCACTTTATTACACACAACTTTATTTATGGACTTTAATGTTGTGAATGCTTTATATTTCAAGATTTCTTGAGTTAATACTGATGTCTGGTGAAAATTTCATGTGAATAAACTCATTGGAAATATTTTTACTGAAAAATGTTGACGCGTTCAATACTTATTTCCCCACTGTAGGCACATTGCTGTATTTTTTTTGTAAATAGCAAATAATGTATATGTTCACCAGTAGTAGTAGTTCTGTTGGGTGTGAGTTTTTGTCTCTGATTTTGGTAAGAGAGTGTATTAAAGCTAATTGTCTTTCGTTTATGTTTTTCTTTTTAAAGAGCTAGTTAAGTTAGTTTCCCTTAATTAGCGATTTTTCTTTGGTGTTTTTCCCCAGTTTATCTGTGTATACTATGTGTACAGCACATGTATAGACCCTGTAAATACCACTCTCTCTGTCTCTCTCTCTGTCTCTCTCTCTCTCTCTCTCTCTCATATAATATATATATATATTAGACGTGAACCGATACTAAATTTCTCAGCCGATACGATAACCGATTATTCAGAGTGATCTCGGCAGATACCGATACCGATAAATAAAAACTTTAATCTCTCCATTTGAACAACTTGTTTCACAGTAACTGGTCTCATAAACAAAAATCACATTGCTCAAATTAACATTAACACATTAATTCAATTCTGAAGATTAAAGTAAGATTTCTTAACTTATTGAATGTTATTAATTCATATTAACATTGACTGAATTCTAAAAAACCTCCTGTTAGGCTTCACATTCACTCACCACAAACAAAAGCATTTCTACTTCATCACAGACATCAAACTGGTAATATATAGGCCTAATATAAACTTGTTTTTGATAATATTAACTCATATTAATATTAACTGCATATGAAACATACTAGTCTATAAATATATTTTTCTGTGCAATGTATGCTATTTTTTTTGTCACTCATCTTCATTCAAACCTTCCAGCGGTGTACTCGCCCTTTAATTCACCGCGAATGGCACGGGAACAGTTCAGTAGGCATGCGGGGTGGGGGGGATTAGACTCGACGCCACTTCACTGCTGCTACTTCTGGTGTAAAATTTTTGCAGTGCAGAGTTTAGAGATTAAAAACTGCAGTTTTGTCATCATTCCACACAAGAGACATCTTTACACACAGCACAAAATCGATGTGTTTTCTTGCCCTCTTTTGATTGACATGATATAATCGTCTCTGATCATCGGATGTTTTTAAAATATCGGCCGATAGCCGATAACGGGAAAAATAGCCTTTACGTCTATCTATCTATATGTGTGTGTGTGTGTGTGTGTGTGTGTGTGTATATATATATATATATATATATATATATATATATATATATATATATATATAAAATCAGCTGTTTGCGACGAGCAAATCAGACAAAAGCAATTGAAATAGTTCAACACAGTGAATGCTTCAAGTGGTTTCCCCAAATTCAATTGAAAATGTAACTTCTAATGATTTCAACAGTTTCAAAATTATTCAACACCCTGACAACTGGTGTTGTCTCAAGCACACCTCATTCAACTAATCATTAGTTTCACCAGGTGTGCTTGAGCTGGAATACATGAAATACCTGAACTGGCTAGGCTCAGAAAATATATGAAATACCTGGACTGGGCAGAAAAAGGAAGCTATTAATGACTGCAACCAGATTTCTGAGAAGGCACGTTCTGAAAAACCCTTGAGTGACTACAAAAGACCTGCAGCACGATTTGGTGGCAACAGCCACTGAGGTTTCAATGAGCACAATAAGGGGTGTGCTAAAATCAGAAGGTTTCCTTGGCAGAACTCTAAGATGTACACCACTACTGACCCAAATGCACAAGAAAATTCGGCTCAAAATCATATGAATAAGCCACAGTAATTTGGGGGTTCTGTTCTGTGGAGCAATGAAACAAAACTGGAACTTTTTGGCATGATGGATCAGCGGTATGTCTGGAGGAAGAAGAATGACAAAAGAACACTCTGTCCACAGTCAAGCATGGTGAATGGCTCAGTGAAGCTCTGGGGCTGCTTTGCATCCTCTGGCACTGGAAAACTGCAGCGTGTGGAGGGTAAGATGGATCCATTGAAGTATCAGAAGTCCTAGGAGAAAACGTCATGCCATCTGTGAGGAAGCTGAAGCTTTGGTGTCATTGGACCTTCCAACAGGACAATGATCCCAAGCATACCTTAAATTCCACCAAAGCTTGGTTGCAGAAGAAGTCCTGGAAGATTCTACAGGGCCATAACAGTCACCTGACTTGAACCCCATAGAAAATCTCTGATGGGATTTGAAGAATGCGGTTGCAGCACGCAAACCCAAGAATATTACTGAACTGGAGGCCATTGCTCATGAGGAATGGGCTAAGATTCCTCAGGAACACTGCCAGAAATTATGCATCTCATTTGCAGCAGGTCATAACAGCAAAAGGGTGCTCTACTAAGTACTAAAGATGCTTGTCATGCAGGGGTGGAACAATTTTGAAACTGGAGAAATCATTATAAGTTGCATTTTAATTATTTCAATTGATTATGTTTGATTTGTTCATTGCAAACAGCTGAAAGTCTGTAAATTTTGACAATAAACCTGATTTGCAATGGGAGTTGAATAATTTTGAGTGCAATTGTGTGTGTGTGTGTAATATATATATATATATATATATATATATATATGTGTGTGTGTGTGTGTGTGTGTGTATGTATGTATGTTTGTATGTACCGTATCTCACAAAAGTGAGTACACCCCTCACATTTTTGTAAATATTTTATTATATCTTTTCATGTGACAACACTGAAAAAAATGACACTTTGCTATAATGTAAAGTAATGAGTGTGCAGTTTGTGTAACAGTGTAAATTTGCTGTCCCCTCAAAATAACTCAACACACACAGCCATTAATGTCTAAACCACTGGCAACAAAAGTGAGTATACCGCTAAGTGAAAATGTCCAAATTGGGCCCAATTAGCCATTTTCCCTCCCCGGTGTCATGTGACTTGTTAGTGTTACTCTCACACTCCCTCATACTGGTCACTGGAAGTTCAACATGGCGCCTCATGGCAAAGAACTCTCTGAGGATCTGAAAAAAAGAATTGTTGCTCTACATAAAGATGGCCTAGGCTATAAGAAGATTGCCAAGACCCTGACACTGAGCTGTGGCACGGTGGCCAAGACCATACAGAGGTTTAACAGGACAGGTTCCACTCAGAACAGGCCTCGCCATGGTCAACCAAAGAAGTTGAGTGGACGTGCTCAGCGTCATATCCAGAGGTTGTCTTTGGGAAATAGATGTATGAGTGCTGCCAGCATTGCTGCAGAGGTTGAAGGGGTGGGGGGTCAGCCTGTCAGTGCTCAGACCATACGCCGCACACTGCATCAAATTGGTCTGCATTGCTGTCGTCCCAGAAGGAAGCCTCTTCTAAAGATGATGCACAAGAAAGCCCGCAAACAGTTTGCTGAAGACAAGCAGACTAAGGACATGGATTTCTGGAACCATGTCCTGTGGTCTGATGAGACCAAGATATACTTATTTGGTTCAGATGGTGTCAAGCGTGTGTGGCGGCAACCAGGTGAGGAGTACAAAGACAAGTGTGTCTTGCCTACAGTCAAGCATGGTGGTGGAAGTGTCATGGTCTGGGGCTGCATGAGTGCTGCCGGCACTGGGGAGCTACAGTTCATTGAGGGAACCGTGAATGCCAACATGTACTGTGACATACTGAAGCAGATCATGATCCCAGCATGTACTGCAGCATGATAACGACCCCAAACACACCTCCAAGATGACCACTTCCTTGCTAAAGAAGCTGAGGGTGAAGGACTGGCCAAGCTTGTCTCCAGACCTAAATCCTATTGAGCATCTGTGGGTCATCCTCAAACGGAAGGTGGAGGAGCACAAGGTCTCTAACATCCACCAGCTCTGTGATGTCATCATGAAGGACTGGAAGAGGACTCCAGTGGCAACCTGTGAAACTCTGGTGAACTCCATGCCCAAGAGGATTTAGGCAGTGCTGGAAAATAATGGTGGCCACTCAAAATATTGACACTTTGGGCCCAATTTGGACATTTTCACTTAGGGGTGTACTCACTTTTGTTGCCAGCGGTTTAGACATTAATGGCTGTGTGTTGAGTTATTTTGAGGGGACAGCAAATTTACACTGTTACACAAGCTGTACACTCACTACTTTACATTGTAGCAAAGTGCCATTTCTTCAGTGTTGTCACATGAAAAGATATAATCAAATATTTATAAAAATGTGAGGGGTGTACTCGCTCTTGTGAGATGCTGTATATGTGTAAGTATATATATATATATATATATATATATATATATATATATATATATATATATATATATGCATGTTTATATATATGTATGTGTGTGTATATATATATATATATATTATATATATATATATATAAAATATACACACATACATACATATGTGTGTCTGTATATATATATATATACATATATATATATATATATATATATATATATATATATATACACACACACACACACATTATATCACCTTTTGTGAGCTACTCTTGTGTGTCTCATTCCTGTTTACTTCAAACACCACATACTATTCACTCCACCTTACTTTACCCCGTGCTTTTATTATGCTGTGCGACCTAACCCTAGACTGGGTTGTAACAGTATTTTTTAAAATACATAATAGCCTAAGAATGATTTATGCAAGGGTTTTTAAAATATTTTTTAAGTCTCTTTAATCTGATATAATTTGATACAAATTTTATCTGGTTCTACGTTTAATCTGTTTCCTGTAAAATAATTCTAAAATAATCCCACAGGTAGGTTAAAGCAAAGCCTTTTCAAGCAAATGAGCCTTAAATTAAGCTCATCGTGATCACCATTATGTAATCTAGTACCATAATCTAACCAGATATTGTTTTACCAGATATGGATGGCTCTCCTGTTTTCATTCTTGGCACAGTCCTCTACAAGACACTAGGACTTATGCTACCTGCCCCAAGGTAAGAACTTCCTGAGTTGTTTAAACAAGACTGACAATTTATGTATTGTGTGATACAGATGATGTTGCACAGACTTTGTTTTTCTGGTGTTAACTTGGTGCTGACAGTGTAAATTAATTATGCATATTCCACAGAAACACTTTTGTAGTGATGTTCTCCACTGCTATGTGTAGCTATATTGTACAGCCTGATTATCAAATTACATTCATAATAGTGTATATGTAATTCATAAAAAAAGACATGCTTGAAGCTCCCTATTAGAGAAGTACTAACAATGCCAGCTGCTAATAAATTGGAATGCATTTACAAGCAACACTTTTCCAATAATCTAGTTTATAAATAGTATGTATTATCTTTGATGTGTCATATATTGTAGATACTGTGCTGTGAAAAAGTATTCTGATTTCTTTTGTTTTTGTGTATATCTCATACTAAATTGTTTCGGAAATTATAACAAAATCTAAGATAAAACAAAGACAACCTAAGTAAACACAAAATACAGTTTTTAAATAATGTCATTTATAACCGCGGATGCTACAGAGGCTACATTCTGCTACTGAGGACGACCCCAAGCAGTGCAGCTTGGAGATTGCTGAGGATGGTGCTGCTTGAAGTACTATGGAAATGGTTTTGGACCTCAATTTCACATGAACAGTTACGCTGTAGTGCTGGAACTAAGGTTGCTGCTCTGACCTTAGGACTGCAATTACCACATACAATTTTGCACTCAAGTCTCCTTATTAGTCTCTTGATTCGTTCAACAAAACAGACTTCATATAAAAACCCTAATGAACTTCCCTTTACTTTCACACTATCCTTTGTTACCCAGATGAGGATGGATTCCTTTTTGAGTCTGGTTCCTCTCAAGGTTTCTTCCTCATAACATCTTAGGAAGTTTTTCCTTGCCACCGTCGCCACCGGCTTGCTCATTAGGGATAAATTCACAAAAGTGAAATTAAAATTCTGTATTCTGTGTTTATATGTTTCTGTAAAGCTGATTTGAGACAATGTCCATTGTTAAAGTGCTATACAAATAAAATTGAATTGAACTCCCAAGGACTGTTCAAATTATTGCACAATTGCTCTAACACCACATGTGTGTAAAATTCTCTTGAAAATCATTCAGCGAAGAAAGAGCATAGTTGTAGAAAGTGAGCTGCCAAACCCGCTGGTTTGACACCATCAAATCAGACATGGACATGAACATCATGCAACTGACGGAAGCAGTCAGGAATCATGACGCATGGAGGGAGCTGGCCTACGAAGTCGCCAAGGGTCAGGCACGACTAAATGGCTAATCATCATCAGTTATTAAATCCAAAAAGTTATCCTATACTAACTAGGCCTGTGTGAAAATGCATTTGCCCCCATAGTTACTAATTCCTCAAATCTATGAAACTGCATTCAAAGTGGGGTTCAGCTGGACTAGATGCAACTAGACCTGATCACTTCAAACCCTGTTCAATCAAATCGACACTTAAATAGAACTTTTTCAACAGCATGAAGTTGGTTAAAAGGTCTTACCCAGTAACACACTATGCCAGAATTGAAAGAAATTTCAGAAATGATGAGGAAGAAGGTGACTGAAATACATCAGTCTGGGAAGGGTTACAAAGCTATTTCAAAGGCTCTGTGACTGAACCACAGTGAGATTCATTATTTCCAAATGAAAAAATCTGCACAGAAGTGAACTGTATTCCAGAATTCCTCCAAGAGCACACCAACTATTCGTCCAGCAAGTCACAACAGAGCCAAGGACAACATCAGAGGACCTACAGGCCTTTCTTGCATCAATAAAGGTCACAGTTCATGACTCCACTATCAGAAAGACACTGGGCAAAAATGGCATCCATGGAAGAGTGGTGAGGCAAAAACCACTGCTAACCCAGAAGAGCATTAAGGCTCATCTGAAATTTGTACTAATACACCTTGATGATCCTCAAACCTTTCTGGGAGAAAAGTGGCACTGTTTGGAAGACAGGGGTCCTGTTATATCTGGCATAAACCGAACACAGAATTCCACAAAAAGAACATCATACCTACAGTCAAGCATGGTGGTCTAAGTGTGATGGTGTGGGGATGCTTTGCTGCTTCAGATCTTGAGCAACTTGCACTAATTGAGGGAAACATGAATTCTTCAGTCCGTAAGTTGTAACTCAAGCGCAATTGGATTATGCAGCAAGACAACGATCCAAAGCATAGAAGTTCTAGTCCTAGAAGTAAGTGAAAGATTGATCTCCAGTTATCGGAAGCATTTGGTTGCAGTTATTGCTGCTAAAGTTGGCACAAACAGATATTAAGTTTAAGGTGGCAATTAGATTTTCACACTGGTAATAGGTGTTAGAAAACTTCCTTTTTTTTTTTTTTTGCTTCATTAAATAAATAAATATGGTATTGTGTGTTTACTCAGGTTGCCTTTGTTTTATGTTGTATTTCATTTGAAGCTCTAAAACTACTTAGTATGAGATATACACAAAAACAGGATAAATCAGGCAAATACATTTTCACAGCACTGTAAGTCCTTACCTGCTATATACTAGTAACTCCCATTACATTTTAAGGGAAGGGATTGTTAATTTTTTGCTACAAATTGCTACCAAACTTACCAATTGTTATCTGTTTTTCTCAGTAATGTATTCTTGGACAAAAGTACATGTCTAAAGATGTGCTGGTCTTCATATGTGTAACTGTGAGCTGCAAAATTATTCCAACATGAGTATGAGTAGAGAAAGTTATATATAATTTCCCCTTTAAATGTTCTTTGTGAATAATATATACTGTACCTGGCTGATTAAACTAACTAGTAAACAAAGGCAAAACAAATTACAAAAGGGAAGAAATGGTTTGTGGTGCAGTGGTATTGTTTCTTAGTAATTCTCAGGAAAGGATTACAATCTACTCTCAATTAAAAAAATGTGGTGGCATCATGTTACTTGTTTAAAAAATTCACAAAAAAAACCTGGGCCAAAATTGGCTCATGCAACAGGACAATGAACCCAAGCACACCAGCAAATTGACATCTGATTGTCTGAAGAAGAAAAAAAGCAAGGTGTTGGAATGGCCAACACAAATCAAAATCCGGACCTCAACCCCATTGAGATGCTGTGGCAAGTTCTTAAGAGAGCTGTGCATAAACAAATTAACTCAAACATCAATAAACTGAAGCAATGTTGTGAAGAAGTGTGAAGAATATTTCTCTGAAACGATGTGGGAGACCAATAAACTCCTCCAGTAAATGTTTACTTCAACTTATTGTTGCTAAATGTCATTCTACATGTTACTATTTATAGGGTGTACTTATTTTTTCCCACCTGGTCTCTGTTTACTTTCTTTTTCTTATGACTGCATGTTTTGGGAAAAACATAAACACCAGGTTTACAATTTTCTCTTTAGTTGACAGGTGAGATCCCAATGAGTAGTGTGGTACCAGTCACTTCCCATCATTGTTCCTTATCTAGCTTATGATCTGACAGGCACCATGCCCTCTGTATTTGTGACTCAGTCTGTCTCTGTATAGAGACATATACAGTGCTCTCTACTAATATTGGCACACTTGGTAAATATGAGCAAAGAAGTCTTTGAAAAATTGTCTTTTGTCTATTGTTTAACCTTTTGATCTTTTGTTTAAAAACTTCACAAAAATACTCTGCTCTCATGGATAGCAAACAATTGCAAACAAAACACAGGTTTATCAAAAGAAATACCTTTGTTAAGTATAGGTGTGCAGCAATTATTGGCACCCTTTTTGTCAATACTTTGTGCTACCTCCTTTTGCCAAAATAAGAGCTCTGAGTCTTCTCGTATAATGCCTGATGATGTTGTAGAATACATGGCAAGGTATCTGAGACCATTCCTCCATACAGAATCTCTCCAGATCCTTCAAATTCTGAGGTCCACGCTAGTGGACTCTCCTCTTCAGTTCACCAAACAGGTTTTCTATGGGTTTCAGGTCAGGGGACTGGGATGGCCATGGCAGGACCTTGATTTTGTTGTCATTAAACCATTTTTGTGTTGATTTTTATGTATGTCTTGGATCATTGTCCTGCTGGAAGATCCAACCATGGTCCATTTTAAGCTGCTTGGCAGAGGCAGCCAGGTGTTCATTTAATATCAGTTGATATATTGTAGAGTCAATGATGCCATGTATCCTAACAAAATGTCCAGGTTCTCTGGCAGAAAAACAGCCCCAAAACATTAAAGATCCACCACCATATTTAACCATGGGCATGAGGTACTTTTCCCATATGGCTACCTCTCTGTGTGCGCCAAAACCACCTCTGGTGTTTATTGCCAAAAAGTTCTATTTTGGTTTCATCTGACCATAGAACCCGATCCCATTTGAAGTTCCAGTAATGTCTGGCAAACTGAAGACTCTTGAGTTTGTTTTTGGATGAGAGTAGAGGCTTTTTTCTTAAAACTTTCCAAACAACTTGTGGTGATGTAGGTGGATTGTAGTTTTGGAGACTTTTTGACCCCAAGATGCAACTAACTTCTGTAATTCTCCAGCTGTGAACCTTGGAGATTTTTTGGCCACTCGAACAATCCTCTTCACAGTGTGTTGAGAAAATATAGACACACATCCAATTCCAGGTTGATTCATAACATATCCAGTTGCCTGGAACCGGTAAGGTTGGAGAATTCATGGCAAAGGAAGTAAGACCATTCCTCTATACAGAATCTCAATAGTTCCTTCAAATTTTGATACTGGTGGACTCACCTCTTCAGTTCACCCCACAGTTTTTCTATGGGTTTCAAAGTCAAGGGAGTGGGATGCTTGAGGCTTTTTTTTTGGCAACTCGAAACATCTTCTTCAGTGTGTTGATACAATATAGACACATGTCCTCTTCCAGGTTGATTTATAACATTTCCAGTTGACTGGAACTTATTATTGCCCTGAAGGTGGAAAATAGGCATTTTCAATGCTTTTGCTATATTCTTATAACCCCTTCCCATTTTGTGGAGCTCAACAACCTTTTGCCACACATCACAGTGATATTCCTTGGTTTTACCCATTTTTATGAATGACTAAGGGAATTTGACCCATGTGTTATCTCACATTTATACCACTGTGAAACAGGAAGTCATGATTGAAGCATTTCCTGTTCCTAGTCACCCAGGTGTACTGAAAAAATGTAAATATCAATGGAAATATACTTCAAATATCCATCCATCCATCTTCTATACCACTTATCCTACAGGTTCACAGGGAACCTGGAGCCTATCCCAGACTATATTGGGCACAAGGCAGGGTAATTAGTCATTGTCATGAATGACTAAGGGAATTCGACCTATGTGTTACCTCATATTTATACCACTGTGAAACAGGAAGTCATGATTGAACAATTTCCAGTTCCTAGTCACCCAGGTGTACTAAAAAAAAATGTAAAATATCAATGGGAATATACTTCAAATATCCATCCATCCATCTTCTATACTGCTTATCCTACAGGGTCATGGGGAACCTGGAGCCTATCCCAGGGAACAATGGGCACAAGGCGCGTTAAACCCTGGATGAGGTGCCAATCCATTGCAGGGCACAATCACATACACATTCACACACACATTCACACACTACGGACACTTTGGACATGCCAATCAGCCTACCGTGTCTTTGGCCTGGGGGAGGAAACTGGAGTACCCAGAGGAAATCCCCACAGCACGGGGAGAACATGCAAGCTCTGCACACACAGGACAGCAGTGGGAATTGAACCCCAAACCTTGCACCCTACTTCAAATATATTTTTCTCATATGAATTAATAGGGGTGGCAATAATTGTGGCACACATATATAATTAACCCTTGTGCATCCTTATGGACATTTTTGTCCTTTTAATTTTTTTTTTTCTAACATTTTGTTTGTGTTAATACAAACAGCATACTTTTTGTAAAAGGTGGGTATTTTTTATTGGAATTTGAATATTTCACCCTCATTGGCTTTTATAAATCTATTTTAAACTAGATACACAAAATAGTTACACTCGGGACCTTAAGGACAAAAATGTCCCCTTTGAAACCCATTCAAACTGCAATATTTAATCCCTGTGACGTTTAAGCATAAAATCATCGACAAGGTTTCAAAACATTTATTTAAAAAAAGAAATTCTGAAATGTGCACTATTTTCTCAGGTTTAGCCTATGGAAAATACAGGTGGAACTTTAATATATTCTAGATTCATGACACATAAAGTGTCATTTTTACAGTGTGTTTTTTTTTTTTTTTTTTTTTAAATCTGAGACTGTTTAAAAAATATGTTGTTGTTAATCATTGACATATCAAAGACTGTAATAATCAAAGAAAAAAAATCTGCTTTGCATTTAGTATATAGAAAATAATTACTTTTTAATTTTCTTTTTTCATTAAAAAAAACAACATCTGTGGCTTTATATAAACAAACCAGCATTTAAAGGGTTACAATTCTGAAAATGTTTGGTAATTATGATTAGAACTGATGTTGGTAAAAAAAAAAAAATGCACAAGGGTTAACAAATAAGGTTTTTTTTATATAAACCTATGGTGTTTGCAATTGTTTGATATTCATGAGAGCATAGTATTTTTGTGAATTTTTTAAACAAAAGATCAAAAGCTTAAACAATGAAGACAATTTTTCCACAGCCTTCTTTGCTCCTATTTACCAAGGGTGCCAATATTAGTGGAGGGCACTGTAGGTCCTATGTAAAAATACAGTTGGGTGCAAAAATTTGCACTCTCACCGAAAGTTTAACTAATCCCACACATTCCAACAGAAAGTTTAACCAATCCCACCCACTCCAGCAGAAAGTTTGACCAATCCCACCCACTCTCCAGAAAGTTTGACCAGTCCTGCCCACTCCTGCAAAAAGTTTGACTGATCCCACCCATTCCTGCAGAAAGTTTGACCAACATCCATGAGCAGAGTATTTTTGTGAATTTTTTAAAGATCAAAAGGTTAAACAATGAAGACAATTTTTCCACAGCTCCTATTTACCAAGGGTGCCCATATTAAGTGAGAGCACTGTAGCTTATGTTAAAATAAAGTGCAAATATATAGTGTAGTAATAGTATCAGAGCAAACACAAAACTTCAGTCTGTCCCCTTGCAAAGGGAACGAGACGATGCGTGAGGTCCATACTCTGGGAAGCACCCTTGCGCGTGACCGGTATCTGAAGCTTGTGTAAAATCATGCCTATTTATAGGCCTGCCATGATCAGGTAATGTGGCAATTAAGCACGTTGCATGATATAAAAACAGCACTTGTGAACCATGCTGTCAGCCTTATTATCTTCAGCAAGACTGCATGTCGGTCTTATGTGTAATGCTCTCAAAAAGACTCTTCATTTCCTCTTTATCTTTTCAACAAAAATAATATATTTACTTTTCTGTCCCTTTAAATAAAAGAGTGAGAAAAGTACGAGTGAGAGAGAATTCAGGAAGTGTGTTACACCTTGCTCCCGTTTCATCACGGGCGGAGGACTGTCACACTTCTGTGTGAAGTGTCTAGGGGTGGGGCAGGCCAGGACAACCCTCGAGAGGTCTGATTGTGCGCATTGTGAACGCCTTACAATCAGGCAGCTCCGCTCGCGGCTCGCTCTCTTCTTGGCCGAAGGGAGTTGGGTTTCAGAGCCTTGCGGATCTGGGCCGGACTCTGCTGAGGCAGCCAGAGCCGGAGACGAGAGCTGCTCTATCTCTTTCTCTGTCTTCTGGGTCCGGCTCTTCGCCGGATTTTGGAGCCAGCATCGCGACTCCTCCTTTTGCTATGGAAAGCCAAAAAAATTTAAATTCCTCTCTGACTCCGAGGAGCCAATAGGGTGTGCTAAAATCTGAGAGCAGCTCTCCAGCATATAAAGAGCTGCTTGAAGTGATTACTAGATGAGCTTTTTTCTCCCCAGTGAAAATAAATCTCCCTAACACTGCAGAAAACTCCCCCTTTTTCCAGGTGCATGACAAAATATAACGCTTCTGGGGAAAACCATACATATTTATAACCCCGCGATGTCTGATTATTTGGCCATCATGGGGAACGAACGGCATGGCTATTTAGCTATGCCGAAGGTGGAGGAGGGGCTTGCGACCTACCTCTCTCCATCGACGGCAGGTAATTTAGGGGGGCCGGCTTTGCCATCCAAGCCATATAAGGCCATTGTGGCATTGGTGGGCAAGGCCTATGCAGTAGTGGGTCTTGCTTGTGGGTCACAGGCCTACCAAGCAGACCTGCTTAGTCAGCTTGACATACGGCGGCATTCAGCCAGTTCCTTTCCTGTTGTGTCAAGTTCACACAGGCATCCACAAGTGGAGCCCAGGCCAGCACTAGTGTGGGGGAGGCACAGAAGGCGAGTGTGATGGCCTGCCTGCCTTCAGACAGCCAGGGGAACCAGGCGGCCACAGTCGCAGCCTGCAACTAGGCCTGATCCGAGAATGGTCATAAAGGCCAAGCAGACAAAGGAGGAGCCGTGGAGGGACGTATCAGGGGACATGAGTTTGTTAGGGCAGTTAGCCCCCAGTACTGCCGTAGAGCTTCCCCTAGCCAAGGCTGTCCCAAGTTTTCAGTGTTCTCTGGTCAGCAAGCTGTCACAGGGCAACGAAAATCTGATGCTTACTCTCCAATAGAATGTAGAAAAGTTAATGTCACTATAAGACCATCTGGCAGCATGGAAACTACTGCCAAATGTGTCTCCAGGGGTTCTGTCTACTGCTGAAAAGGGTTATCGGATCCAGTTCAGAGCTCGACCCCTCAAAGGTATGCTCATCACAGTAGTCAGCACAGACCAGAGAGCTACGCTAGTGCAGGAAGTAAGACCCCTCTTGGACAAAGGGGCCATAGAACATGTACCCCGTTCCTTGAAGGAGGGAGGTTTTTACTGCCGTTATTTCCTGGTCTGCAAAAAAGATGGGAGTATGCGGAGACCGTTTCAGTGGTGGCTGAAAAGTCGGGGGTTTTGTACAAGGAAGAAACCTCCTGAAAGTAATCAGTGTCACCCGGCGATGCCTACATGCTCTGAGAATTTGGAGGTGTCCCTGCTTTCTAGCCTTGGGTCAGACTCTAGGGGTGTCTCCTTACGGGCTTACAGGTCTTAGATGGCTGTACAGATGCTCACAGTCTCTGGAGTGGCACTTATCTGGAGTGGCATATAAATCACCTAGAAATGTGGGCCATTTTTCTACCACTGAAATTCTCTCTTCCGGATTCGGAATTCGGAATTCGATGGAGTAGGACACGAAGTTGGAGGCTCCTGCTGATTTCGATTAAAATTGTAATTAATTTGCGCTTTTCGGTCATACAATATATTTTGACTTATTCTACTCTGTTTCCTTGTTTGCAATTTTAACTTTTTGGCACGTTAAAATGTCTGGAAAGAGCACGAAAACCCGTGGTAGCATTCAGACACAACTGAGGCCAAGTGTGCGTGTCGCGAGCGAGCCTCCTTCTCCCCCTGTATCCACATCGCCGAGCGGTGACCCTGACTTCGCCGTACTCAGGCTTGAGTTGCTGGCTTCACTGAGGAAGGACGTCGCCGATATTTTTAAAAAGGAGCTCCAGAAGCTCCAGGAGGCTCTCGGGGGTGCGCTGTCTACTATCCAGCTTGACCTGCAGGCCGTGAAAACACAGCTGGCTAGTGATAAAGTTGCTACTGAGGCCACCATATCAACACTGAAAGGTACTGTTGGGGAAATGGAGCACGCTCTCTCCAGCTGCACCGATGACATAGTTCATATGAAGACTACTATCGAGTCTCTCACTGCGACTGTGACTCAATTAGAGAATAAATGTGAGGATTTGGAGTCGAGGTCACGGCGCAATAAAGTTAGGATAGTGGGAGTTCCAGAGGGCGCTGACACCTATACAATTGCTGCTGTAGCGGCTTTGTTAAAAGAGGCATTTGGTCTAGAGAAGGAGCCGGTTTTGGACCGGTCCCACCGGACCCTTCAGCCGAAGCCCAAGCCTAGTGAACGACCACGAGCTATTGTGTGCAGATTCCACTATCACAGTGACTGTGTTGACATTTTACGCCGTGCGAGAGAGATCCAGCGGATTAAAGTGAGGGATTTGACCATCTCTGTTTTCCCTGACTACATAGCCAAGACAGCCTGGGCCCGGGCTGCATTTAACGAGGTTCGGCGTCAACTTCGTGATATTGAGGGCGCTCGCTATGGAATACTTCACCCAGCTCGGCTTCGCATTACATATAACGGTGTTCAGAAGGACTTTATTTCAGCGGAGGAAGCAGGAGACTATGTTAAACTCTTGATATCGGGGTGAATTGCATCATCTACACGGCGGAGTCTTTTTCGCTCTTCTATTATTTTTATTTTTTGCACTCGGCCTTCCAGCTCTACAGAATTCGGATTTTTGAAGATATTGTCGTTGTATTACTCCACCTAGATTTTGTGGACTTACTCCTCTTAAAATTTACTTCTGTATTAATGTGCTTCTCTGTTTTGATGCTCTAACCAGGTTAGAGTTTCTGTTTATTTAATTTTTTTAGTGTTATCTCCTCGGCTTTAAGTGCTGGACTGTTATATTATTTGTTACAAGTCTTTAAAAGGTAAGGACATTATATTTATTATTGTGTGCAGACTGTTTATCAGTCTTGGTAATTTTGTTGGTTAGTCCAGCTTACTCTCCGAGTTGTTTTTACGTTGTGGACAACGTACGGTTTTTGTAGGATACACTGCTGTCTCATTTGTTTATGGAGACTTTGGGTGTGTGTGTGTTTGGAGGATTGTGAGAGTAAGCAGAACATGCCAATGCTTTGAAGGATGTAATGTTATTTAATTGCGAATCTGTTTTTAGAGGATTTAAACCTAACATGGTGAAACAAATTATATTATAGAATTCAGGCAATTTTACTGGGGTTATCTCATACAGTGTAGCAAGTAATAATCTGGAAAGACCTTTGTAATACCACAGTCTAAAACTGGATTTAAAGAGAAGCAAATTAGTAAATGAATCACATGTAAATGAATCATACGTAAATGAATCACATGAAAATGTATCACTTGAATATGAATCTCATGAATATGAATCTCATGAAAATGAATCACATGTAAATGAATCATACGTAAATGAATCACATGTAAATGAACCATATGAAAATGAATAAATAAATTAAAGACAGAAATTCCTCAATTGACTGGTCACCATGTGTTAGTTGTGACAGACAACACAGTGGTGGTCTCATATATCAGCTATATATCAGATTATGTTCGCGCCCCCTGTTCAGGCAGACACAACTAATTCTTCTCTGGGCAGAGGGAAAGTTTGTCAGTGAATGCGATGTACATTCTGGGCAACTGGAATGTGGGGGCAGACATCCTGTTGAGGCAGGGGCTGAGGCCCAGGGATTGGAGGCTCCATCCACAAGTGGTGGAGTCCATATGGCGGAGGTTCGGCCAAGTGGAAGTAGATGTGTTCACCTCCGAGGAGACAACATGCTGCCTGCTGTGGTTTGCCCACACTCCTCCCACACCATTGGGGCTGGACGCCATGGTGCACATGTGGCCGAGGTTACATCTGTACTTTTTTCCCATGATCGCTCTGCTTCCACAAGTTCTAACGAGAGTTCGCCAAGACTGTCTATGTCTGCTGCTAGTAGCACCTTATTGGCCAGCTCAAATATGGTTCTCAGAGATAATATCCCTGCTAGACGCCACTTCTTGGGAGATTCCCATCTGCAGGGATCTACTGTCTCAAGACAAAGGGCTAATTTATCACCCTCGGATGGAACTATGGAAACTGTGGGTCTGGCCACTGAGGGACACCAGCTCATAGATTCTGGTCTCGCAAATGAGGTCATACAGACCATGTTGAATGCTAGAACACCATCCACAAGGAAATTGTATGCGCTCAAGTGGTGACTTTTTGTCTCTTGGCGTGAGGAATGTCAGCTAGACCCAGCGAACTGCACAATAGCTACAGTCCTGGAGTTCTTACAAGGACGTTTCTCAGTTTCTCAGACGTGGCTCCTTCTATAATCAGGGTCTACGTGGCCGCCATTTTGGCCAGCCATGCCCCTGTTGATGGAGCCTCTGTAGGGAAACATCCTCTAACTTCGACGTTTATGCGTGATGTCAGGCAGCTGAGGCCCATCTGCAGACCACGCATGCCTTCATGGGACCTATCTGTGGTCTTGGAAGGTCTGTCAGGTGCCCCATTTGAGCCCTTGGAGTCAGCCTCAGAGAAGCTTCTGACTCTAAAGGTAGCTCTTCTGCTGGCCCTGGCAAGTGAGTAGGAGATCTACAAGCTATCTCTGTTGCCCCTTCCTGCCTTGACTTTGCCCCTGGATTAGCCAAGGCCTTCCTACATCCTAGGCCGGTTTATATTCCTAAATTGCCAACGTCTGCTGCCCAGCCAGTAGTGTTGCAGGCTTTCTGCCCTCCTCCATTCCTCATACAAGAGAAATTGCACCTACTGTGTCCAGTAAGGGCTCTCTGTACCTACGTCCAGTGGCATAAGTCAGAGCACCTGCTGGTCTGCTTTGGTGGCAACAGTAGAGGTGATGCTGTGTTGAAGCAGCACATCTCTAATTGGATAGTGGAAGCAATTTCTATCGCTTATGAGGCACGTGGTCTAGCTATGTCACTGGGCATAAGGGTTCATTCCACTAGGGGTGCCGCCTCCTCAAAGGCTTTGAGTGTGCTGCAGCAGGGTGGTCTACACCACACAAATTCATTCAATATTACAGACTGGATATACAGTCCTCCCGGGGCTCGAGTGTCTTGCATTGACCCTTGGGCTCAGATCTCTTTATACAGGCCATACCCTCAGTATGATGGAGTGGGTATTGTCATTCCCACAGCGTGGAGCGTACGCAACATTGAGTTCCCTTTGAAAGGGAATGTCTGGGTTACGCATGTAACCCTGTTCCCTGGGAAGGGAACGAGATGTTGCATAGCTTTGTCATACTGGGGCATGCCTGTGAATTGCGTCTTCGCTTCAGATAATAGAGGCTGACGGCGCGGTTCACAGGTGCTGTTTTTATATCACGGGACGCGCTTAATTGCCACGTCACCTGACCCTGGCAGGCCTATACATAGGCATGATGTTACACAAGCTTCAGATTCCAGTCACGCACAAGGGTGCTTCTCACAGCGTGGAGCTCACGCAATGTCTCGTTCTTTTCTCAGGGAACAGGGTTAAATGCGTAACCCAGACATTTTCTTACAAGCATACTATTTATTCCAATTTTGTCTAGAAGTATAGAATTCCACAGATACTATGTAAAGTAGTAATCTTTAGTATACTTAGTACATGTTCTTAAATGATCTGTATTATTATACTGTTAAAAATGAATTGTAAAATTTTTAAATCTACATAAAATGTAAAGTATTTTAGAAGACTATAAAAAGTTAAAGCTTCACTATGTGACCAAAAGTGGGGACTTACCAATCACATTCATACTTTGAACATCCCATTCAAGATTTTGTCTCCACCTTTGCTGTTATAACAGCATCCACTCTTCTAAGAGAATGGCTGTGGGGATTTGCCCATTCACCCACAAGACCATTACTGAAATCAGGTAGTTCTTAGGCCCCTTAGTTCCAGTGGAGGGGAATCTTAAAGCTACAGCATGCATAGACTTTCTGGACTATCATGTGCTTCTAACTTTGTGGCAACTTTGTGTAAAAAAAAAATTATAATAACTCTCCCTGTTATTAGCATGCAATATCAAAGACTTTATCTACATTACACAAGATATAATGTTAAACCTCCACAGTTTATGGCCCTTGGTAGCCAAACAAGGTACAGGGCCAGCGCCACACAGGGCACATCTCAAACTGCTTGATATTGTTGTAAGTAGTAAGCTGCCCCATTATATGTAGTAACAGATGGTGGTGTTCCTTTTTCACATGTAATGTTATATATTAGAATGTAATTTAGGTTGATGCACAAAACTCTTCACTTATTGCTACCAATGACTAAGTCAAAATGATGAAAAGGGCTCAGAGAAGTGTACCATTCTAGTGCCACATAAATAAATTGTATTCGAAACACTAAGCTCTCTATAACCTATGGGTAAAGTAGTAGATCCTCCAAATTTTATGCTTTAAAAAATGTACTAAATTGTGTCCAATGTTTGTAAGGGTGCCTTTTAATTCATTGGTGACCTTAATGTAGAGAATGCATGGTTCCTAATTTTTGGTTCCAATTGTTCAGGAAAGTCTCAGAGGAACTGGATTCCTTTTTTGTTTCTGTTATGAGTAGAAAATAGAAAAAAAAAAAAACAAGCAGTCATTATGTTAAATGGATGCTTTCCAATAAACACTATTAATGGAACTTAACACCCAAATGTATATTATTGAACATTGTGCTATTATTATTATTATTACACTATGGGATCAGTTTTGTTGATACTGTTTTCATATATCACATACAGACAGGGTTGGGAGGGCTACTTAAAAAATGTATTCTGTTACAGTTACAAATTACTTCATAAAAAATGTAATCATTAACATAATCCAAGTATCACAATATGAAAGTAATGTAATCGGATTAGTTTTGGATTACTTCAAGACCGTATGTGTAAATTAAGTCAAGAGAAAAGCAATATAATCTAAAACTTTTACTTAGAGCTTATTTTAAATGTAAAAGCATGTTCAGTGTTTGGATTTATTTTTATTTAAAAAATTAGCTGCCTTTTTATATCATGCCATAGCCTCTCTTTAAACTATCTGTCCATAATCTTTATTCTTCTAGTCTAATCTATGCCTATTCTCAGAGATATGAAAGTTCTACCCTTGACAGATGTCTATCCATGGAGTGGAAAATGTTGGTACAATTTGGCTGCCATGTCTTCTACCTAACTTTGATTATAATCCTACATTTAGTATTGTGTACCTCTGGATTTTATGTGCTTTTGGATTTTTATGCCTTTGATGTGTCGATGGGCTTGACTGGTTAGCTTGTGAAGCTAATAGGACTGTGCATCTTGATGGCATAAATATCACTGGCTACAGGCAATTTGGTTGCTAGATTGGCCTGTGGTTATATACAGAAAATAACTGAAAACTGAACAGACTTTTCACTAATTTAAATTACCAAAGTGCATGTACTCTGACTATCCTTCCCATTCCCAAATCAATATGTGTTTATGTATAATCTGATGCTCACACCTTAGCCAAAATAGACCATAATTGCATACTTGTCTAAGAGCTGGATATACAAAGCTCATCCCTACAGGCTGAGGCTGTCTCATGCAAGCTGGACATGCAACAAAATCCTTATCGTGGGCTGGAAAAATGACAGATGTATTTTTATAACTCACGTCAAGGTGACTTATATAATTGGCTCAGAAGATTTGTATGAAATCGCATTAACTTCATCGTCATTCACTGCTTGACATGGATTGATGCAGAATGAGGTGCCTTGTTAAATTATCTGTTATTTGATGTAACCAACAGACCTTGTGCTTTCCATAGGAACAACACTGCTGTGAACTCCAAAGTCATTGCTGTGACGATGAGACCAGAGCCCAGAGTCAAAGAAGCTCAGATGGAGATAGAACTTGCTCATTTGGCCAACGTAAGCAGCTTCTCTGGACTGCACTGACCTCACCACACTATAAGCTTATTAAAACACATTTCTCCTGACCCCAAATGTTAACAAAGGATTATTCAAATGCTAACAAATGATTAAACATGACTGTAACTATATTTTTTGTTTGTTGCTGACTTGACTGGAAGTAACCATTACCATTTTAAGCAAAGGTTATATTTTATGATGCATTCACAACTGGTAAAATAAGTCTAAAAGGAGAAAGACCAGTGACTCAACTAAAATAATAAATGATTGCCTGTTTTGCCAAATGCTAAAAATACACCATCAGTTTGCACTCAGTTTATGAGGCATGGAAGCAAATGTGCAGTGATTAACTCAAGAGAAAATACATTTGTGGATCAAACGCATGCTATTTGTCTCCTTTTTAATAAATGAGACAATTCCTACAAGGAATCGTCCAACAGCTTCTAATGTGAATTATGTAAAATATAACCAAACTTTTAGTTTAGAAAGCACTGCTGTTTAACAAATTGGCCTTTTGTAAAACAATTTAAAATATAATGGATTAGGTTCTAAGTAAAAGGAACTCTAGGCACACATTATTCTTCACTGACATTTTCTACTATCGCAGAACTACATGCATTTTAGATCTTAAAACAAAATCCAATCTAAAACAAGGCAACCTGAGTAAACAAAGTTTAAATAAAGTTTATTTATTTAATTTTTTATTGAAGCAAAAAAAAAAGTTACCCAACACCCATTACGCAAGTGAAAAACTGATTGCCCCCTTAAACTTAAAATCTGGTTGTGCCACCTTTTAAACAGCAATAACTGCAACCAAATGTTTCCGATAACTGGAGATCAGTGTTTCATTTCCGTCTAGGACTACGATTTATTCCTGTGCTTTGGATCATTGTCTTGCTGCATAATCCAGTTGTGCTTGTGTTTCAACTTACAAACTGAGGACCGGACATTCTCCTTTAGGATTTTCTGGTAGAGAGCAGAATTCATGTTTGGCCAAGCCCTGAAGCCTCAATGCATCCCTACACCATCACACCTCCATCACCATGCCTGACCATAGATATGATGTTCTTTTTGTGGAATTCTTTGTTTGGTTTACAACTGTTTTCCAAACAGTTCCACTTTTCACCCATCAGCCCACAGAGCATTCTTCCAAAAGGTTTGAGGATTGTTAAGGTGTGTTTTGGCAAAATTCAGATGAGCCTTAATGTTCTTCTGGGCTAGCAGTGGTTTTCACCTCGCCACTCTTACATGGATGCCATTTTTGCGCAGTGTCATTCTGATAGTGGACTCATGAACAGGGACCTTTATTGATGCAGGAGAGGCCTTTTGATGTTGTCCTTGGCTCTTTTGTGACTTCTCGGATGAGTAGTTGCTGTGCTCTTGGAGGAATTTTGGAAGGTCGGCCACTACTGGGAAGGTTCACTTCTGTGTCGAGTTTTTCAATTTGGAGATACAGTAATGGCTTTCACTGTGGTTCTTTGGAGTCCCAGAGCGTTTGAAATAGCTTTGTAACCCTTCCCAGACTGATGTATTTCAATCACCTTTTTCCTCATCATCTATAGAATTTCTTTCAATTCTGGCATAGTGTGTTACTGAGTAAGACCTTTTAACCAACTTCATGCTGTTGAAAAAGTTCTATTTAAGTGTTGATTTCATTGAACAGGGTTTGCAGTAATCAGGCCTGGTTGCATCTAATCCAGCTGAACCTCATTATGAATGCAGTTTCATAGTATTACGAATCGCCCGAAAGAACCCTGGACTTCAATTCCCAGCAGCCACTCTACCGCTGCACCACCATCACATGACCACCCGCACCTGACTCTCATTCTGGTTAACAGCCACCAGTGTGTATATAGTCACTGTTTGCGCCTCACTTTTTGTCTGGCTTTGTTTGTCCTATGTTGTCACATTATGCTCTCCCGGCTCCTAGGTATTGGTTTAGGTTTGTTTTACAGTTATCGTGTACATAGTGTCTTTTTGTGTTTTATTTGTTCTTTATTAAACTTTGAATCTGCACGTACACCTGCCTCTGCCTCCATAATCATGACACATAGATTTGGGGAATTAGTAACTAAAGGGGCAAATACATTTTCACACAGGCCCAATTGGTATTGGATAACTTTTTTGCTTCAATAAATAACATCATTTAAAACTGTTTTTTGTGTTCTCTTAGGTTGCCTTTGTTTTATCTTACATTATATTTTAATTTCTGAAACAATTTAGTATGAGATCTACACAAAAACCAGGATGGGGCAAATACTTTTTCACAGCACTGTATGTTCTCATTTTGAACACAAGCATATTTACTATAGTCTCTTAATGGCCAAATAAAAAAACAAAACTTTTTGTCTTTCAGGGAACAATGAATCCATTTTGTGTTCTCTGGGATAGCACTATCATGTAAGTATTTCCAAACAGCCATTTTAAAAGATTATAAAGGCTCGTACTTGAAATTGTGCTTTCACCTTAATCTTAGTTCATGGACTTAACTTGTAGCAACTTGTAATCTTAGATGGTATTTACTAATTGTATATAGTGTAAAACTGGAATGGATCTGATTCAAGGTGGCTTGATGCTACAATTTTTATGATTTTCTAAAATGTATATTATATTATATTCTGCTTATATGCAAGACTGTACAAAACAATCAAAACAGTAACATTTGGTTCTAGACCATTTTAATAAGGTTACGGCCAGGGCAACATGGGTGTTTAAGGATAACTGCTACAGCGCAGTCATGAGAGACCAAAGTCAACAGAGAGAAAATATTTTTTATTTATATATATATATATTTCATCCATGAAAACTCTCAGAGTGAAATTGTGAGCTTTTATAGATGGGGATGGAGTGTAGGTTTTGTCTGGAAGACTAGATCTGCTACACTGATGTTGGTGCTGCTGCTGAGCGAGTACGAATACTTGTTCTGATAGTCATGGACAGACACAGAAAAAAGAGAAGCATGCCGCTGCTGCAAAGGATATGGAAGGAGAAGCCGGGGGGGGGGGCCTGTAGCAGATCTAGATGGTGGTGCTGGGGAGGAGGAGGGTAGGTAAAAATAGTAGCACACACAGGCCATAGGTGGTGAGTTGGTCAGGATTATAAAGCTTTATGTGGGCAGAGAAGCGTGTCCATTCTGTGGCATCGAGGTAGAGCCAATCATCAAATATATATATATATATATATATATATATATATATATATATATATATATATATATATATATATATATACACACACACAGTATCTCACAAAAGTGAGTACACCCCTCACATTTTTGTAAATATTTGATTATATCTTTTCATGTGACAACACTGAAGAAATGGCACTTTGCTACAATTTAAAGTAGTGAGTGTACAGCTTGTGTAACAGTGTAAATTTGCTGTCCCCTCAAAATAACTCAACACACAGCCATTAATGTCTAAACCGCTGGCAACAAAAGTGAGTACACCCCTAAGTGGAAATGTCCAAATTGGGCCCAATTGGACATTTACCCAATTTTCCCTCCCCGAGGTCAGGTGACTTGTTAGTGTTACAAGGTCTCAGGTGTGAATGGGGAGCATGTGTGTTAAATTTGGTGTCATCGCTCTCACACTCCCTCATACTGGTCACTGGAAGTTCAACATGGCACCTCACGGCAAAGAACTCTCTGAGGATCTGAAAAAAAGAATTGTTGCTCTACATAAAGATGGCCTAGGCTATAAGAAGATTGCCAAGACCCTGACACTGAGCTGCAACATGGTGGCCAAGGTCATACAGCGGTTTAACAGGACAGGTTCCACTCAGAACAGGCCTCGCCATGGTCGACCAAAGAAGTTGGGTGCACGTGCTCAGCGTCATATCCAGAGATTGTCTTTGGGAAATAGACGTATGAGTGCTGTCAGCATTGCTGCAGAGGTTGAAGGGGTGGGGGGTCAGCCTGTCAGTGCTCAGACCATACGCCGCACACTGCATCAAATTGGTCTGCATGGCTGTCGTCCCCGAAGGAAGCCTCTTCTAAAGATGATGCACAAGAAAGCCCACAAACAATTTGCTAAAGACAAGCAGACTAAGGACATGGATTTCTGGAACCATATCCTGTGGTCTGATGAGACCAAGATAAACTTATTTGGTTCAGATGGTGTCAAGTGTGTGTGGTGGCAACCAGGTGAGGAATACAAAGACAAGTGTGTCTTGCCTACAGTCAAACATGGAGGTGGGAGTGTCATGGTCTGGGGCTGCATGAGTGCTGCCAGCACTGGGGAGCTACTGTTCATTGAGGGAACCATGAATGCCAACATGTACTGTGACATACTGAAGCAGAACATGATCCCCTCCCTTCGGAGACTGGGCCGCAGGGCAGTATTCCAGCATGATAACGACCCCAAACACACCTCCAAGACGACCACTGCCTTGCTAAAGTAGCTGAGGGTGAAGGTGATGGACTGAACCCTATTGAGCATCTGTGGGACATCCTCAAATGGAAGCTGGAGGAGCACAAGGTCTATAACATCCACCAGCTCCGTGATGTCGTCATGGAGGAGTGGAAGAGGACTCCAGTGGCAACCTGTGAAGCTCTGTTGAACTCCATGCCCAAGAGGGTTAAGGCAGTGCTGGAAAATAATAGTGGCCACACAAAATATTCACACTTTGGGCCCAATTTGGACATTTTCACTTAGGGGTGTACTCACTTTTGTTGCCAGCGGTTTAGACATTAATGGCTGTGTGTTGAGTTATTTTGAGGGAACAGCAAATTTACACTGTTACACAAGCTGTACACTCACTACTTTACATTGTAGCAAAGTGTCATTTCTTCATTGTGTGTGTATGTATATATATATGTGTGTGTGTGTGTGTGTGTGTGTGTGTGTGTATGTATATATAATTTAAAATTAATTGGTCCAGCCAGATTTAAATACCGAAACAATGACTGTCATCTACAGTCATTAGAACTGACTTTCTTATATTTTTAGCCATAACAATGCATCTTTGAACAATAATACTAGACTGAAATCTATGATTTGTGGTTTATCTGGATAATACAGAATGATTTTGAAATACTGTGTGAAATTGAGTGAGCAGTGAAAACTGTCTTCAGATGTTTTAACAGATGACTTCTATCTGTGCCCAATGTTTCACTTCAGAGATGCTTGTTCTATTTTTCTCCACTTTATAATGTTTTTTTTAAAGCTCAAATATATTTACATTAACATTAGATTTATATAGTTGGTACATTGGTATCTCCTGTATCAGTATCTCCTACTTCTTTCTATTCTGATTCCATACTTGGTTTCATTTCCAAATTATTATGCACTGTTCTGCAAATTGAATATTGCCTCAACTTTTAGAAATATGACAATTGCTTCTGTAGCAAAACAGTCTGGCAAACCAAGCACATTCTATTATAAATAAGAAAATAGAGATAGCACATTTACCAAATTGAATTTTCATTGAATCGGGAACACTTCACTTCAGTTTGTTCTCTCTTGTATAATTTCTGAAATGTATTGGAGGCCAGTGGTATTAATAAAGCTGACCTAAACAAATGGGCTGCTACACTGAGAGGTGTGATTATATTCACATAATTTTTTTGTCATTCAATAAAAAGCAGTATTGTGTCATTGGTGCATTGAAATAATCTGGATTTTCATGCATACTCATGATCTGTTTGTTTTTAGATCTTGAATACCTGTTGATGTAGAATACATGGGAAAAAATCTTTTCTTGGTGAAAGACTGAGATCAATTATGGTGACATACTCAATGTTTTTTTAAACAAAAAGATTTTTTAAACAAAAGTGGTAAATTTAAGTGCTGATAGATGACAATGTCAGCTACTCACCTATGAGTGTGATTATTTCACCTATACTATTAAAATGGATGCCGTGGCCCTGCACTGAAGTAACCTTCAGTCCACAGTGACATAAAGCTTTACACACTGTATATCTTTTTGTATATGTCACCTTCAGACCATAGTGACAAAGATTTATACACTGTATATCTCTTTATACACTCAAAGGCTGAACGCATCTGGAGAAAGTTATCTACAGGTTTTACTTCAGCGAAAACAATTCAGCATTTTGGAAAACTAAAATGGGTAGCAGTGCCTACTTGTTCTCTCTGCTCTGAGTTACGACTATCCAGAGCTGAGCACCCCTACACACAGTCTATGAGATCCTATTGATATAGATTAAAGACCATGAGAATATTTTCACAGTGCAATGGCAGGCACTATATTTAAACCTACTTTGTACTTTTAAAAAACGACAACTTCAACAGAATGCAGTATTGGAATCAGGCGTATTAAACATTTTGTTCATTTGTTATTATTAACTATGATCAGCCTCAGCCTGTAACCTCCATACCCATTTGCACTCCTGCTGTTATTCTAGTACCCATTTCTAGGATTGTCTCATAGATTATGTTACATCAACCTCCTGTCAGTCTTGTTATAAATACTCCCTAATGCCCCTTTACTTCACTTGCATGTTGATACTTAGAACCCACACTGGCCAACTACTGTGGCAAAAAACACATTCTTCTGCCAGAGGAACATTTTAACACAGGAATATATCAAACAAGAAGAAGTGCTTTGCTCCAGTAAAGCTCCAATTTTACTTATTGCCCCATTAAAATGATAATAGACACATGGACACTAAGAGCAAGTTTAAGAAATTATAATTTTGTAATACCTTAGTTCACTTCATTTGGACAGTGACGGTTAGTGTAAATTATTGCCTAATTTTTGTTTGAATAATATTATAACCCATAAATAACAAGAATACCTTCAAATTGACAACTCTCCCAAGCACAGACTCCCTCCTCTTTTTCTCACTTTCTCCCTGCACCCTCTATCTATTATAAACCAGAAAATGTCATTGTGATGAAAAAGGGGCCTTCAGATGTTCATATCCTGCTCTTTAGTGCTTTGGTCTATTTTAGCACTAATCATGAAGGCTCTTTGGAACTCTTTTTACAATTGTAATTCTTTTAGGATTTTTTTTGTTTGTTTGTTTGTTTTTTTTATTCAGTAGGTGTGTACAGGACTCCCTGTAAGACTACTGGCTTAATTGTAGGTGTATCTACCTCTTGGAGCTCCATCTGCTGTTGAGCAGCTCCCCTTCTTCTTCTTTTCTCAG
>NC_071283.1:6130228-6242728 GCF_023375685.1 Ictalurus furcatus
TTGCACACCTATATTTAACAAAGATATTTTTTTTGATAAACCTGTGTTTTCTTTGCAATTGTTTGATACTCATGAGAGCAGAGTATTTTTGTGAATGTTTTTAACAAAAGATCAAAAGGTTCAACAATAAAGACAAATTTTCACAGCCGCCTTTGCTCATATTTACCAAGGGTGCCAATATTAGTGGAGGGAACTGTACCTTAAGACAAAATACTATATTTTAAAACCTTTTTTTGTTACAGAAAAGGTAAGTGTTTTCTCCAGGTGGAAGCATTTAATTCATGCAATTGTATTACCTATTCCATTTTCTTAAAGGACTGCAATAATACAATTCCATTGCTGAAACTCCCTCCAAGCAAGGTCCCCAATATCTAGATATGTTTCTTCAATGGGGACATGGATTTCTATAATAAATTAGAAGATAATTTCTCCCCATATACAAATCTTTAATCAATCACACTCTCCATTCAAGAAATGGTCTGCACTCACAAAAGAGGCTTTGTCAACATATTATATTTTATTCACATTTCTGCTTAACTTATGGAAGTGGTTTGTTGTTGATAAATATGGAGTTCCTATTTCCTTAATTTGCTTAGGAAAGTATTGCTCTTTCACATATCTGTGCCAGATTGCATCAAGATAGAAATTAATGTATGTATTACATTTGTTCCTCATCAAAGGGCTCTGTGTTAGTGAAATCAAATGTGACAACAGACATATGCAATTGTGTGGATGATGAGTAGTTTTAATTAAGTCAGCTTAATTATGGTCCTCAATTAGCACCTGGTTATATTACACAAGACTAAATACAGCCGGGTGGGGGCCAAGGCGATCTAGTAATATGTGAAATAAGATGCAAGAACATTGTTCAAAAAATTTAGGTTTTATTCAGGGTCCAGGAATTCTGCACAGCTTCATATTGCTCATGGCCAGGTTCTATTGAAACTGCCACTATTGCAGTGAGCAAAAGTAAAATCCCCAATTTTAACACAAGCTGCAGATTGTAGTGTAGTATACAGCTGAGAATAAAAATCAATGCTAATTTCTACTTCCTGTGCTGGATACCACTGTAGGTATTGACTGTCTGTAAATGGTTTGTAGGATTCATTTTCAGTAAGTCCACTTTACCTCTTGTAGGATTAAATGAATTACATGGGATGAGAGCTTTGCAACATAAACTCGATACAGAACTCAATGACTGCATTCGATGTAAAGAGTTTTACAAATCCAACTGTTTGCTTGAACAGACTGGCAAAAGGCTATGTATGAAAGTTATGAGTTGTGTTTGTTTTTTTGTTTGTGTGTGTGTGCGTGTGTGTGCGTGCGTACGTGCGTGTACGTGTAGGGGATAGGGGATGGAGTAGGGATCCTGACACAGATTTTATATGAATGCGAATGCACTGTAATGATATATGTTCTAAATACCTTATGAGGGAGATGTAGGCATAATGAGAAAAGGTGTATCTTTCTTTTTGCTTGCCAGAGAGAGGAAAACTGGATTCTACCATCCAGTCGTTTCCACGGGGTGGTTCGTTGTAAATAATGATATGTTTACGATTCTGGGGAAAAAATGCACCTATCACTGAAAATATGTCACTGTTGAGAATATATGTTAATTTTAAGTTCACTGTTTGGTTACGCTTGTATTTGATTAAATATGATATTGTTTTTCGTAAGCCGCGTTGCGCGCGACTCGCGACTCGCCCTCCCCCTCTCCGCCTGTAGCAGCAACAGAGCCCAGGATCCGCCTGATGCTGTTCCGCTGTTTCTACGGTGAAATTCTCATCCAGGAAGCATCAAAAAGCTGCTAATTAGAATAGATAAATAATAATAAAAAAGGAGAACCATCCTAAAGGAAACGGTTAAAATTAAGAACGAGGTCAGAAAAGGAAGACAAGCCTGGAAAATTCGTAAAGAAAAAGCTTCGGACCTGCTCCCTGGTTTCGTTTGAAGAAAGCCTGGTAATGATTCGGTGTTGTTCTGGGTACAGTGAGGTGTTTAGCGTCTTTAAGGCCAGATTTAGTCCAAGGGAAGCCGTATTGAGGAGTTTAATCAGTCAGCTTCAGCACCGACTGGACAGGTTCGCGTTCTCCCTTCGCGCTGCTCTTTATATCGCTGTCCATCTCAGTGCACTGTGCTCAAGCGGGTGCTGATTTGACAATCGGCATTCTCCCCTCTCTACCATTTCCCTTTACTCAGACATAAACTGAATTAGTTAAAGCGTTATTTGGTGTTTAGGGAGACAGACATCTCGCTATCAAGCTTGTTAATCTCGAGCCACGACTCAAAATTAATCTCTCATCTCCTCTTCTCATAGGAACAATTCATGGGGAAGCTGGTCCTCCAAAGGATGTAAAACGGTGCTTACAGATGCATCCCACACAAAATGCTTATGTGATCGCGTGTCTACCTTCGCCATTTTGGCTCAACAACCTATAGAAATAGTAAGTATACTCTCTGATTCCCGTTTCCACCCAAAGATATATAGATATAATTATGCGTATACGTCAACCACACGAGAACATTGTTTAGGATTATAAATGTTTTAATCAACAATATCAGTGTCAATTCTCATTGCGATCTGCCTACGTACATACAGGAGAGCGTATATGCGTGATTGTGTGCGCGCGCGCACGCGCGAGAGAGCGCGCGCGTGGGCGCCTGTTTCTTACCCTCGCCTGCCCACGAAATTGAATATGGTTTGTTTAAGTATCATAAAACAGCACAACACTTTTATATAACGTTCTATTACCCAACAAACCAGCAATGGTTATTACAGGTAGGGCGTTTCAAACGGAACAAAATGTGATCAAATATAGAACAAGTGTTATGCAGACATGGCCAGAGTTTGAGACTCCCATCATTGCCCTGCACTGCTGAAATATCACTACTACTAGCTGCAAGTATTTTGGGAGAAAAAGAGTGTGCTGACAGGGTGGGTTACTTAGAAGAAGTAATAAAATAAAGGGAGCAGCGGATAAAGTGGTGAAGGTTCATTTGAAATGTTTGGTGCTGAGCAGTGCTAGTACACAATCCAAAAGCCATAAACAGAGACACCAGACAGCCGTGACATATTACCACAATATAAATCTCATGCTAGGTTGCTAGCTTGTTTGTCAATGTGAGAAACATCTACGTGCCTCAAGTTCAGCAATTTGTTCAATATATTTGTGCTGTCTCTACTGAATCACACACTTATACTATGACTATAATGACCTTGTGACATGTATCGAGATACATCACATCACAGTCTCATTGTTTTTATTTATTTATTTTATTACCAAACATTTCAAAGTCTGAACTATTTTTTTTTTATCTCATTCACAGGCTATGGAGTATTCAGGGGTCCCATCTGTGACACTGATTGTGGGCTGTGGCCTGTCTTGCATAGCTTTGATCACCCTGGCTGTGGTGTATGCTGTATTGTGGAGGTACATTTTGCTTAAATGCTGTTTTGTTTAAAATGCAAGGATTTATCACATGCATTTGTCATTGCTCATTTGAAAAATACACATTTATTTATTCATTTTTATATTAGGTACATTAGGTCTGAGAGGTCCATCATTCTGATCAACTTTTGCCTTTCAATCATCTGCTCCAACATCCTGATTTTGGTGGGACAGACACAAACCCATAATGCGGTAAACAATTTTCCATACTTTCAGCAATTTGTCATACTGACTTGGTCTTTTGCACAAACTAGATGATTTGTACTTCTCAGGATTTATTGGCTTATGTCAAGAATGTAGATCGTTTAAATTAAGAAAGACATTGTTTAAATAGACTGTTTATTTAAAGAATTTTCCTGCAATGCATTAACAAAATCTACAACACACCAAACAGGAAGTGAGACAATAACTTGAGCATTGGTTGATAAATTTTATTTTGCACCATGTTATATAGGTGCCAAAATAATTTTGCCACTAAGGGAACAAGAGGTGAGGCTGTGACAACACTTTTGTGTTGATACCAAAGCCTAGATACTTTAAGACTTTCCATGTTGTTTTGCCTTTGTGTATTAAACCAGGCTGGACATAAAAATGTAATCAATGAACACACAAAACCTAAATCCTTTCAGAAATAGAGGCACAATCTTCATTCACAATGCTTTTGATGGCAGTGGCTAATGTTCTATAGTGACTGTATAGTGTCACAGTAATTTTAGAGACAGAATTTGGAATGCTGGTGCCCCTCATTTTAGGCTAAACCTAAACTGTTATCTAGCTGATTATGGTTTTGAATGCAGAAACACAGACACACACAAAACTGAACAAAAATAACACTAGTACACATTGGGGTATCCGGTGATGGTAGCAGAGTTGAAAGAACACCTCTAATAACCAAAATGTTAGCGAAAGACTTGCTGCCATGATGTTTTAATGAAGGTGCAATCACAACAGACTATATAGAGGCAAGAACTGACCCTTCCCTGGGAAATCAACCACGTGAGCACTCATATTCTCTGTCAAGCTGCCTAAAAGCCCAAAATGCAAATTGTAATAATTAATAACTGTAATAAGTGTCATGTCATGTCATCAAGAAATATATGCACCAGTTGGAGTATGTTATATTTAAGCAATATTGCACAAGCAAGAGTGGCCAAATGCTATTTATTTTTGCTGTGCTAGCGAAATAGATCCTGAAGAAGCCACACTTTATCATATGTCGGCTAGCCTATTGCCCATTTGCTAGCTGGCTAGCTAGCTCACATCCCTTCTTCCTTTTCATCTTCATCTAATAAGCTTTTATATTTTAAGCCAAAATTTATATTCCTGAAAAGTATCGTTTGCCATGTCAGCTGATGATATTTCTAACACTACTGTAGTAACGGTTTCAAACTAGGAACTGGAATTTTATGTGGCAAACACAGATGAACGGAGTGATACACACAGTGAAATGTCACAGCGTTATTATAGTAAAAGTAAGCACTCTTGGAATGCCATTCAACCAAATCAAATTGGTGGACCAGATCCGTTGTATAATTAATAATTAATATCCAATGAAAAGTTTTTGTTTACTAGAAAGCCAACTCTGGTGGCTTGATGGGAAAATAAAACATTAGTGTAATCTCAGCAGCCTACTGAGTCACATGTAGGGATGAAAAAAGTACAGAGAAATTATGCCTAAGTAAAAGTATGGGCAATGTGTCAAAATCTTATTCGATTAAAAGTATTGAGTCAAAAGTGTATTTGAGTGAAAGTAAAAAGTATAAACATTTAAACATGCTAAAGTATTCAAGATTAAAAGTAAATATTTTTTAACTTATCAAAAATTAACAATTGAGACATCATATTTTTTTAAGGAAATATTTAGCTTGGAATCCTTTATTGCTGAATTCACACCTTCCAGAAAATCTTACCAGATATGATTTTACCGTGCATCTATGCACTTACATTTCTTGTTAAAAAAGGGGGGGGGGGCTGGGGGGGTTAGCACAGCTGTGCACAGTTTCATTTGACCTTGATGTCAATTTGATTGGATGTCTTTACAAAAAAATTAAATAATAGTCAAAACATAACTGCTTGGCATAGCAGCAGGGCGAGAAAAAATAAAAATAAAAATTACATGGCATTTGAGATTTCATGACGTTTGAAGGTCCAAATGAAAATATAAGGCTGTATTTCTCTTGTAAATTTTTTAAAAGTATTCAATATCACTAGTACTTGAATAAAGTACAAATCATTCAAATTAGTACTTACATATAGTTTTACTTAAATATAGTATTTTATTGAGAACTGTAGTAAAATATTGAGTATTATAATATAGTATTGAAGTACTCAAGTATTTTCTATCCCTGGTTATGTTAACTTGGCAACAAAGGGCTAAAACCTGTTAACCATCTGACACATTATCTGTTTGTCTGTGGCCAGTGATTTGTCCGTTGTGAATATACAGGTAGGTGAAATGATTAAAGGAAAAAACAATATACCCTGTCTTGGTAAGGTTTGGGGCCACCATAAGAACAGTTTTGGCACAAATTCTGCATGTCTGGGACTGTACTTGAAGGATGGAGCACACAAAAGAAATTCAGTCAGTTGGTGTTTTGATGATGTTCCCTTCCCTAAGTAGATCGGAATCTGGTGTATGCAAATGCCATAGCATATTTACATAATTTTTATACTCCTCAAACCAATCAATGACCCCTCATGCCCTGTGGATGGATGCAGAATAACTTTGTATTGATTTGCAGTGACCTTTTCATCCAAGAGGTCAAGTGGACCCAAACCATGTCAGCACAATGCCTCCACACAGCATAACAGAGCCAGAGGACCTCCCCTCACTGTAGCGGTCAAGCATTCAGGCCTTTACCATTCTCTTGGTGTATGCCACACATGTACCCGCCCACTTGTTGAGAACATGTTTCTCAAGGATGACTCATCTCACCATTTTTTTCTGTAGGCCACTGCTTATGGTTTATGCATTATTTAGGTTTTCCTGAAAACAGATTCCTGAAATCTCAAATATGCGTGTTTGTAATGTGGGGTTTATGCAGTGTATCCCTACTAGAATATCCCCCTGTCTGTAGTTCTTGCTGAGAGTCTGATCATGTCCTGTACTGACATTCTCAGTCACCTGAAAAATGTTCTCTCTTCTGTTTTTCGTTACATATCACACTAATGCTCCAGCATTATGTTGATTGAATGTTTGCTTTTGACCACAATTTCCAAACCTATTTGACTGACGCCTTTACCATAGATCTACATGCTGATGTCACTTTAGTCACCACTGAGCAATCTTTGTGCCATCTGCCATAATGATGAACCTCTTTCACGGCTAATTAGATGTTTTCCTCTTGAAATCTTGATCAGGGTCAGCTGCTTAATTGTACAATGCTGCCTGGTAGCATCTTGGTTTCTCCACCTGTTTATTCAAGTTTTTGCTTTCATTTATTATGGTCTCTATGTTTGTAGAACAATGCCGTCAGGTTATCTCTGACATTTCATATAATTTTACCACTAGGGGCTACTGTATCCCAAACATCAGTGCTTTTGTGTCAGTTTTGTTCTGTTTTAAATAGTGTCCCCTTAGGCTAATGAAGAACTTTGACATCTTTTCAGCAGCAGGTAGAATTTTAAGAAATCATGAAATGAGGCCATATCTTATGTATTTATACCAAGTCCTTGTGTTTTGATACAAAATAGTTATGCCAAGGGTTTTTTGCAAGTTTTGCTAAATGGCATAGAGGTTTCCCTTTACACCATGAGGTGACTCCTTGAGACGTGTGTGTCTGTGTCTGTTTGTCTGTCTGTCTGCCTGCATGTCTGTCTGTGTTGGGTGGTGTATTTTTTTTTTAACTTTATTCACTCACAGCACAATATCATGCAACACTTCTGGACCTTTAGATCGTGATTTAGGGTGGACTTGAATATTAACTGTGTATATCATTCTATGCTAGAACCATGCTGGGATTTTATACAGAACCCAGAAAATGTATTTTAATCCTTCCCTAGTATTTTATTGGCTAATGTTGGTCAGTGAACAATAAAATGGATGAACTCAACACACAGATTAAACTTCATCGTGATATTGGAACTGCTGCGTTCTTTGTTTCAAAGATACAACTCCAATTCCGAAAAGTTGGGTCAGCATGGAAAATGCAAAAAAACAAACAAAGAGTCATTTGAAAATTCAGCTCACCCTGTACTATATTGAAAACACGTTATTAACACATTATTTGATGTTGTACTTTGTGAATTTAATTTATTTTTAAAATATACACTCATTTCAAATTTGATGACTGCAATGCACTCCAAAAAAGTTGGGACAGTCGACTGTTTACCACTGTGTAATATCACCTTTTCTTTTAATAACACTTATTAAGCATTTGGGCACTGAAGACAGCAGTTGATTAAGTTTAGCAAGTGTAATTTTCCCCCATTCATCCATTATGCATTTCTTCAGCTGCGCAACTATACGGGGCCTTTGTTGCCTTATTTTGCACTTCATAATGTGCCACACATTCTCAGTTGAATACAGGTCAGGACTGCAGGAAGGCAGGCACTGATTACGCGACCATATGCTTGTAATCCGGGCAGAATGTGGTTTCGCATTGTCCTACTCTGGATGACAGCATTTATTGCTCCAAAATGTGTACATATCCTTCTGCATTAATGGTGCCCTCACAGATGTGCAAGCTACCCATACCATGGGCACTGACACACCCCATACCATGACAGATGCTGGCTTTTGGACCTGACGCTGATAACAGCTTGGATGGTCCTTTTCCTCTTTTGAACACGTCCAAAAACTATTTGAAATGTTGACTCGTCGTACCACAAAACATGATTCCACTGCACTACTGTCCATCTCAGATGAGACCGAGCCCAGAGAAGTCGGCGGCACTTTTGGACACTGTTGATATGGCTTCTGCTTTACATAGTAAAGCCTTAACTTGCATCTGTGGATGCAGCGGCGAATGGTGTCGTCAAAGGTTTACCAAAGTATTCTCGAGCCCATGTCAGGATATCCATTACAGACTCATGAGGGTTTTTAAGACAGTGACATCTGAGATCATGCACATTCAGAATTCGTTTTCGGTCTTGCCCTTTATGCACCAAGATTTGACTGGATTCCTTCAATCTTTTAATTATATTGTACACTGTAGAAGGTGAAATGCCCAAAATCCTACCGATTTGTCTTTGGGGAATGTTGTTCCCAAAGTTCTGGATTATTCGCTGATGCATCTGTTGGCAGATCGGTGAGCCTCGAACCATCCTTGCTCTTGAAGGGCTAGGCTTTTTTGGAGGCTCCTTATATACTATGATTAGACGATTGCCTCACCTGTTTCACATCACCTTCTTATTTCAACTTGTCAAATTGCTATTAGTCCTAAATTGCCCCGTCCCAACTTTTTTTGGAACATGTTATATGCATCAATTTCAAAATAAAGGTTTATATTCAGAAAACTATGCAATTGATTAGGTAAAACATCAAATACTTTGTATTTATATGTTTTTTGTTTAAATACAAATCAAAGTACATTTACAAATCACTCCTCTTTGGTTTTATTAGCATTTTCCATACTGTCCCAACCTTTTCAGAATTGGGGTTGTACATTCATACTAAACCAAGGCCTAATACAGTATTTATTGTTCACTGTTAGGATAGAACATTATACTTTAGCAAGTGCCATAACAATGATGTTTTATTGTGATCACACAGTGAGACACTGATGTTATAGTTTTAACCAGACATTGCAATCCAGATCTTCAGCAATTAATGACTTCCCTTTTTATTTTCCTCTGGAATTTAGATCAGTCATATTTGTTACAGTTTATATACAATCCCCTGTACAGTTTATATACCCAAAGTTATTGGAATGGTCAGGCAAGTTCTGTTTTTATTTTTTGTGCTAAACACTGAAGACATTTAGGCTTGAGACCAAGCGATGAATGTGCGATGGTAAATCAGGATTTCAGCTTTCCTTGTCTGATATTTCAACCTAGATGTGTTAAACAACTTAGAACATGGCACTGTTTGTTTGAACCCACACATTTTTCAAGTGATCAAAAATATTGGAACATGTGACACAAGGTTTTCTTTTTGCCCAGGTGTGACCTGTTAGATTGATTGTTTAAATAATCAATAGCTCTAAATGTCTACTCTTGGTTTAAGCCCTGGGGTTCTTGATTTGAACCCTGCGAAGACTGCATCTGTTGTTTAAAAAAGGTTAAACCAGTATGAAGACCAGAGAGCTGCCTATGGGAGAAATGCAAGCTGGGCAAAGAGGGAAATCAGAGGCATTGCACAAGCAATGGGCATAGCCTGTACAATAATTTGGAATGTCCTGAAAAAGAAAGACACCACTGGTGTACTAACAATCAGACATCGGACAGGTTGGCCAAAGAAAACAGTAGCAGATGATGACTGAAACATTGTGAAAACTATGAAGGAAAAAAAAAAAACAACCAACAGTCAGTGGCATCACCAACAACCTCCACAGGGTGATTGAAGGTATCACAATTCATTGTTTGAAGAAGATTTTGATAGCAGAAATATAGAGGCCATACCACAAGCTGCAAACCACTCATAAGCAATTAGAATTGGAAGGCCAGATTGGAAATATAGAGATCGGCCACAAAAGTTCTGGAACAAAGATTAACCTGTCCATTAACCAAAGTTATGGAAAAGCCAAAGTTTTGAGAAATAAAGAATCTGCTCATGATCCAAAGAATATAAGCTCATCAATCAAGTACATGGAGAGAGTGCTCGAGCTTGCATGACTGCTTCTGGAATGGGCCTACTGATCTTTACTGATGATGTAACTCATAATGGTAGCACCAGAATGAATTGAGAAGTCTACAGAAACATTCTTCTGCCAATTTACAGAGAAACACCAGTTTGGTGATGTCAGTGAGTCGCAGGCTTGATGCTGTTTTTGCAAGCAAGGGATATGCAATCAGATATTAAGTGCTATTTTCTTTCATTTACATCAAGACTGTTCCTATACTTTTGCTAAGCTAATAATTGGGTGGTCTGCCATGAAAGGTGCCATGTTCCAAGTTTAATGCGTCTAGATGTAAATAATAGGAAAAGAAAGCTGAAATTCTGATCTATCATTTCATATTTTTTTTTTTTTTTTATCGCAAACCCAAATGTTTTCAGTGTATACCAAAACAATAGAATTTGCCTTGCCATTCAAATACCTTTGGAGGAGGTTGTGTCTTGTCACAAAGTTTAAAGATTTAGTGCTTTACAGCCATCTTAACAGTTAGAGCCTAGACCTCCTGATGAATAAGCCCCAGCTGGTGAGAACCAGTAACAGTACTTCCTACAACCTCAGGTACCACCCCCCCCCAACCACCCACCCCACAGACTTAGCCCTGTTCTGTTCTCCTCATTTACATATAAACATATAATCAGACATGTATGTAGATGAGACAGCCCAGAAATGAGATCTTTATCAGAGTACTGCTGTCAGCTATCAAGACAGCTGCTCCTTCTGCAACTGGCAAGGTTTTCCAAAGAGTGGAGAGAACAGCCTCCTCACAAGCTAACTCCAAACCTCACCACCAATCACAAAGCCTGCACACACAGAACAGTTTTACCCACAGGCTGTCACTAGGTTAACTTACCAATAGTCTCTCCATTCCTTTACAGTCTGTGTTGCTGCTTTTTTCATGCACATTAACAGAATACAGCAGGGGTGTCCAAAGTCTATCCCCAGGGTCAAATGCACCCCATGGACAGATGGCCCATGACTTCCCTATTAGAATGTATGATGGGCCCATAGACCAACACATTGCAATTTTCCTTTCAATTAATAATAGCAGCAGACTTGCAAGGTCCTTTTTTTTTTATCTCTGACTACACCTGCAAAGTCATTTACAGAATGCTAAATTAGTCATGGCTACAGACAAAAAGCCCCCTTTGAAAAAAGTTTGGATACCTTTGCAATACAGCATATAATATCCTTTTATACCTTTCTAAATTTATGCATTTATAGTGTAATGTCCTTTGAAATTCTATGCATGTAAAAAAATATAAACTGAATTTATCAAACTTATCAAGTACTTGCATGCTGATCATCAAATTAAATTAATATGGGAAGATAGATTAAGATAATCATGTACCTGCAGTGATTTTTTAACATTGGATGGAAATTGGAAATTGACCTTAGTTCTATCATGCTTCTCATGCGTCTCCACTGGAGACTGTTGGTGGTGCCTATAGGTTAAGCATGGTTTCTCTCTCCACATCTGTATATTCTATAACCATGTATACACCTAAATAAATAAATAAAAAATCCAAGTCAGGAAATATTTCATGAAAACACAGTAATTACTTTTAATGTCATTAGAAGTAGTTGGAGTGGATAGGATGCTGTTCCCTTTAGACACTCCCAGTTTTTCAATCCTGACTTGTCTTTTCTACTTATTTCCTTTCTTTCCTACTTAAGAAAGTAAGTGGATGAATAAGGAATGGCTCATTGTATTTATATCAGTAATAAAACACTGGGTCAGGCATGACAATATCTCTATTGGTGTTAACAAATATTCATTCTCTATTATGCAATTTATTTATTTTTTTTTACAATATAACAAAATATTTCATATTTACTTAAATATTAAACCTATTTACATTAATACAAGAGGGGTTTTTTTTAACAAAAATTGTGTTTGCTTAAATAAATTCTAAATTCATTTAAAGTACAAAATAGTTAACTGTTTCCTTGCTCATAGTAATGCTGCTATGCTTACAGGTGCATCTCAAAAAATTTGAGTATCATGGAAAAGTTACATTTTTTTCATAATTTAATTGAAAAAGTGGAACTTTCGTATATTCTAGATTCAATATGTATAAAGTGGACTATTTCAAGCCTTTTTTTGTTTTAATCTTGATGATTACGGCTTACACAGGGCTCTACGATAACAATTTATTTTAGGAGCTCCTAATTACAAAAATTTAGGAGCACAGTCAAATATTTAGGAGCACCGTTGAAGTTTAGTTTTTTTTTTTTTTTTTTTAGAGATGGTAAGTAGGCATAAGAAAACTTGAGGTTGTCAATTATGACAGAATTTAGGAATATATTGTGAGCCATGACAAGTTAATTTACCTTCTGATAAACTAAATTTAATATTTTCAGTTAATTTTACAGGCTGTATGTAAAAAACAACAACCGTTGGCCTGTTCCAGCTTGTAAACAAATACAAAAAACCTCAATGTTCAGTCTTTGAAGTCGGCTCCTCTTAAATATATTTTTTTATATAGCTACACTATCAGCCATTTTCTACAGTCATGGTTCTGGGCTGGAGCCAATTCTCGAACTGCTCTGCATATATTGTGTATATATCTGAATAATCTCATATAGGATGTGATTGGGTGAGTTCATTTACCTGTCAGATGCAAAGTGCTTTTGTTTAATGGTGTTCATTACTGATGCTCCAATCAGGATTTTTGCAGCCGATACCGATTTCTTGTCATCTTGACCAACCGAAACTGATCCAGATACCAATCTTTTTTTTGTATAAGCTTTAATCAGGTCTGTCATAAACAGTTAAATGTAAGCTCTCTGCTCATGATCACTGTTAATTGAATTAAAATAATAGCAATGACAAATACTGTTGGTTAATTGATAAATAAACAAGCATAAAATATTTATTTTTAAATATCTTAAACAATAAAGAGTCCTAATTAAAAGTATACTAACACAAGCATATTAGGAAAAACAAGGCTAATAGCCTTATAAGGAAATAGCCTACTAAGCTTAATGTCAAATTGATATTAAATGCAACCCATAGTAATTAAACATTACTTCATTTCTTTTTTATTTATATTTTATGAGTTTATTATAATGTCTATTTTTTTATATTAAATGATTTATTTATAACTAAGCACATTTTCTGTCTTTGCATTTTATTAGTTTTTTTGTATGTTTGTTTCAGTTGTTCCTTTTCGATGGGTTCCCACAGTACAGTGTTGCCATGTCTGCTGATAATATTGTGTTCCCTTTCAAAGGGAACTTCGACGTTGCATTTAGCATAACAGTATGGGAGCGCCTTGCGCGTGTGACCGGTATCTGAAGCTTGTGTAAAATCATGCCTCTACTTATAGGCCTGCCATGATCAGGTAACGTGGCAATTAAGCACGTCGCACGATATATATATATGGCACCTGTGAACCACGCCGCCAGCCTTATTATCTTCAGCGAGACTGCATGTCTGTTGTTTGTGTGACAAAAAAACGCTTCATTTCTACTCTATATTTTCTCAAAATCTCTAAACTTTTCTATCCCTTTTTTAGAAAAAAAGAAAAGAGAGGGAAGTAATGAGCGAGAAAGAATTCAGGAAGTGTGTTACACCTGCTCCCGTTTCAACACAGGAGTAGTGCACACTTTCTGGGTGAAGTGTTTAGGAGTGTAGCATGCGATGGCAGTCGAGAGGCTGCGCATGGTAATGCCTACATTAAGCAGCTCGGCTTGCAACTCGCGCTCTTCTTGGAAGTCGAAGCGAGTTGGGTTTCAGAGTCTTGCGGATCTGGGCCGGCCGCTGCTGAGGCAGCTAGCTGTCTCAGGTTCGGGAGATCTCTTATGGATCCGGAAGAGGAGCCGGAGACGAACGCTGCTCTATCTCTTGCTCTGTCTTCCGGGTCCGGCTCTCCGCTGGATTTTGGAGCTCACGTCGCGACTCCTCCTTCCGCAATGGAAATCCAAAAGGGAAAAAAGAGAGAGAGAAAACACACACACAAAAATAATAATAATAATTCCTCTCTGACTCCGAGGAGCCAGAAGGATGTGCTAAAAACTGAGAGCAGCATATAAAGAGCTGCTTGAAGTGATTACTAAGGCTGGATGAGCCTTTTTCTCCCCAGTGAAAGTAAATCCCTCACACTGCAGAAACTCCCCTTTCTTCCAGAAGTGCATGACAAAATATCAGGCTTCTGGGGAAAAACCACGCATAAGCCATATTTATAATGTTGTGGATAAAAATGACATGAAATAAACATGAGGGAGACGTAGTATGAGTAATATGTAGTTTATTGATAATTCACAGGACTGGTGGGTGCGTAATCTTGAGGAGAGCGGTGGGGGGAAGAAAATGGGGTGCGTCCTGGGGACATGGGATGGTCAGCGAAGGTGAAGTGAGAGGACCACTGAGAGTGGGGCGGACTGGCAGGTGAGAAGAGGGAAGAATGGTCGGGGCCCAGGTCAGAGAAGGTGACATCTTGCTCAGACTGAAAGCTGAGAAAGGTTTTGGCTGTGTAGAGGCGTCAATACACACGTTCACGGGGCAGATTCTGTATCGGAGAGGGGGGGGGAACCCCGCATTTCCATTTCCAGAGGGGGTGCTGCGAAGAAAGTTAAATAGCACCATGATATCAGCAGTGAGGTGCGCAAGCTGATAATGAGTGTCCAGATCAAGACCCAGATCCAGTAAAGGGGAGAAGAAGGACTGACGATGGGCACCTAGACACACAGAAGCGGTATTAGGCGGATATTGACAAATTGGATTTACACTTTAAAGATCTTTAAGAGTACTACACTATGGTTTATTAGTCGAAGAGTCAAACAGAAGTATAAGAGCTGAGGAGCGCTAACACACACACACACACTCTCGCACAGTCAAGGGCGGGCATGTAGACATAACACACACACACATAACATTATAACTTTATAAGAATAATAAGGAGTATTAAGATATTATAAGGGTAATATCTTATAATAATAGAATAGTATAGAATCTTTATAAAATACAGAATAGTAGGATATGTAGAACAGTAGAAGGGTAATATAATGATATTATGAAGTAGGAAGTACAGTAAACCGTTTTTCAAGCAGTATAACTATATATAAAAAATAGAGATATAGAGCAAATATGAAAATAAATTATAAACTAGAAATACAGGAAAATGTAACTTACTCATAATTCAGATTGTGAAGATTCTTGTCTCGCAAGGAAGGCCTTAATTTTAAGAGAAAACCATGAGGAGCCATTTATAAGGGTACCTGAGTCAAGCTGCCCCCCCCCCGAGATAATAGTAAGACCAAGGTCACTCTAGATTGTTTTGTCTCTCCACTTTTGATTCTATGGGTTATTCGAAAACCCTTGGTTTTGATTCTGTGGGTTAATCGAAAACCCTTGGTTTTGATTCTATGTGTAATTTGAAAAGCCCTGTTTTTGATTCTATGTGTAATTTGAAAAGCCCTGGTTTTGATTCTATGTGTAATTTGAAAAGCCCTGGTTTTGATTCTATGTGTAATTTGAAAACCCCTGGTTTTGATTCTATGTGTAAGTTGAAAAGCCCTGTTTTTTGAGCTAATGGTAAGTGGAATAGCCCTTTTTTAGAACATAATAGTAAGGTAGATGAGCTCTTTTTTAACCCTATTGGTATTGATATCATAGTCTTCTTGAAACATATGGGTTATTTACTGTGTAAATACAGTATAAATACTGGAGCTTAAGCTCAGGGTATCAGATCACTTCTGAGAATTCTCACCGGTGTGGATCTCGTGTGGTGGAACGGAACCAATAAAGCTGGACCCTTGCTTCTTTTCACTCACGGCTGGTGTCTTTTTTTCTATCTCCAACTGGGCTCAGAGGTAGATGTGAGTATTGGCTTCTATGTTGAATTTTAAGTGTTTTTGGGTAATAGGCTAAATTTGAGCCAGCAATAACCCCACGATGTTGGATTATCCGGCCATTGTGGGGAATGAATAGCATGGCTATTTAGGTGTGCTGAAGGTGGAGGAGGCGCTTGCGAGATACCTCTCTCCATCGACGGCAGGTAATTGGGGGGCTGGCTTTGCCATCCAAACCACAGTGTAAGGCCACCGTGGCATTGGTGGGCAAGCCTATGCAGTACTAGTCTTGCTTGTGGGTCACTGCACACAATGACAGGGTTGCAGGCCTATCAAGCAGACCTGCTGAGTGAGCTCAACATATGGCGGCATTCAAAAAAGCCAGTTCCTTCCCTGTTGTCTCGAGCTCACTCGGGCATCCATGAGTGGAGCCCGGGCCAGCACTAGTGTGAGGGTGACCCAGAAGGTGAGTATGGCAGCCCGCCAACCCCCACAGAAAGCCAGGGGAACCGGGCGGCCACAGTCGCGGTCTGCTACTAGGCCTGATCTGAGAATGGTCATAAAGGCCAAGCAGGCAAAGAAGAGCGGTCCTGAGGGGCCGTGGAGGGAGGTATCAGGGGACATGAGGTTGTAAGGGCAGGTAGCCCCCAGGGCTACTGTAGGGCCTCCCCTAGCCAAGGCGGTCCCCAAGTTTTGAGTGTTCTCTGGTCAGCGAGCTGTCACAGGGCAACGAAAATCTGATGCTTTCCCTCCAATAGAATGTGGAATAGTTAACATCACTAAAAGACCATCGGGCAGCGTGGAAACTACTGCCAAATGTGTCTCCATGGGTTCTGTCTACCGTAGAAAAGGGTTACCAGGTCCAGTTTATAGCTTGACCCTCCCCAGTTCAGAGGTGTGCTCACCACAGTAGTCAGCACAGACCAGAGCCCGACGTTAGCGCAGGAAGTAAGTTCCCTTTTGGACATAGGGGCCATAAAACATGTACCCCGTTCCCTAAGGGAGGGAGGTTTTTACAGCCGTTATTTCCTGGTCCGCAAAAAAGATGGGAGTATGCGGCCAATTTTAGATCTGCATCATCTGAACCGTACTCTTCGGACATACAGGTTCAAGATGCTGACGCTCAAACTTATCATGCCACAGATTCAGTTCGAGGACTGGTTTGTGACGATAGATCTGAAAGATGCATATTTCCACATAGGAATATCGCCCAGCCACAGGAAGTTCCTGAGGTTTGCGTTTGGAGACAACACATACCAATTTCGGGTTCTTCCCTTTGGGCTAGCTTTATCCCCTCGCACCTTCACAAAGTGCTCTCTAAGATGCTGCTCTAGCTCCCTTGCGACTCCAGGGCATCCGTGTACTAAACTGGTAGTTTAGTACCAGACCATTGCCCACATGAGGAGCTTGGGGCTCAGGTTGAACCTTCAAGAAAAGTATGCTTTCTCCAGTGCAGAGGACAACTTTTTTAGGGGTTATATGGGATTCTACTACGATGAGGGCGTTTCTATCCCCAACACGCATAGGATCAACTTTGAGCAAGATAAAGCTAGGTCTGGGCATCCCCTCCAGTCTCTACAAGAGACTGTTGGGCCTTATGGCAGCAGCAGCCAACATCATACCGTTGGGCCTATTGCACATGAGACCGTTTCAGTGGTGGCTGAAAAGTCGGGGGTTTCATCCAAGGATGAAACCTCTGACAGTAATCAGTGTCACGCGGCGATGCCTACGTGCTCTGAGTTTTTGGAGGTGCCCACAGTTTCTAGCCTCGGGTCACACTCTAGGGGCATCTCCTTACCGCAAGACGGTAATGACAGACGCGTCCCTCACCGTCTGGGGTGCAGTCTTAAATGGCTGTCCAGCTCACGGTCTTTGGAGCTTTTAGAGCGAGAGGTCACCATGTGCTAGTTGTGTCAGACAACACAGCGGTGGTCTCATATATCAACCACCAGGGAGGGTTACGTTCACGCCCCCTGTTCAGGCAGGCGCAACTAATCCTTCTCTGGGCAGAGAGAAAGTTCTTGTCAGTGAATGCAATGTACATTCTGGGCAGCCGGAATGTAGGGGCAGACATCCTGTTGAGGCAGGGGCTGAGGCCCGGGGGTTGGAGGCTCCATCCACAAGTGGTGGAGTCCATATGGCGGAGGTTCGGACAAGCGGAATGGGATGTGTTCGCCTCCGAGGAGACAACACACTGCCCGCTGTGGTTCGCCCTCACTCCTCACGCACAACTGGGACTGGACGCCATGGTGCACACGTGGCCGAGGTCACGTCTATATGCTTTTCCTCTGGTCGCTCTGCTCCCACAAGTTCTAGCGAGAGTTCGCCAAGACCGTCTACGTCTGCTGCTAGTAGCACCTTATTGGCCAGCTCGAATATGGTTCTCGGAGATAATTTCCCTGCTCGACGGTACTCCTTGGGAGATGCCCATCTGCAAGGATCTACTGTCTCAAGCCAGAGGGCTGATTTATCACTCTCGGCCAGAACTATGGAAACTGTGTGTCTGGCCCCTGAGGGGCACCAGCTCATAGATTCTGGTCTCACAACTGAGGTTGTAGAGACCATGTTAAACACTAGAGCACCATCCACAAGGAAATTGTGTGCGCTCAAGTGGCGGCTTTTGTCTTGTGGTGTGAGGAACGTCAGCTAGACCCAGTGAACTGCGCAATAGCTACAGTCCTGGAGTTCTTACTAGAACATTTCTCAGCAGGGTTGGCTCCTTCTACAATCAGGGTTACGTGGCCGCTGTTTTGGCCAGCCACGCCCCAGATGATGGAGCCTCTGTGGGGCAACATCCTCTAACTTCGAGGTTCATGCGTGGTGTCAGACGGCTGAGGCCCATCTGCAGGCCGCGCATACCTTCCTGGGACCTTTCTGTGGTCTTGGAAGGTCTGTCAGGGGCCCCATTTGAGCCCTTAGAGTCAGCCTCTGAGAAGCTTCTGACTCTAAAGGTAGCTCTTCTACTGGCCCTGACATCTTCAAGCGAGTTGGAGGCCTACAAGCTCTCTCTGTTGCCCCTTCCTGCCTTGACTTTTCCCCTGGATTAGCCAAGGCTTTCCTGTATCCTAGGCCGGATTATATTCCTAAAGTGCCTACATCGGCTGCCCACCCTGTGGTGTTGAAGGCTTTCTGTGGTGTAAGTCGGAGCAGCAGCTGGTGTGCTTTGGCAGCGACAGTAAAGATGATGCCGTGTCAAAGCAGCGCATCTCTAATTGGATAGTGGAAGCAATCTCTATGGCTTACGAGGTGCGCGGTCTCACCACGGCTCTGGGCATAAGAGCTCATTCCATTAGGGCGGTCGCCTCCTCGAAGGCTTTGTCCAAGGGGTATCCTTGCAGGATGTGTGTGCGGCTGCAGGCTTGGGTATTTGTGAACAGGCCGTACCCTCAGTATGACGGAGTGGGTATTCCCGTTCACATACTGTTATGCTAAATGCAACGTCGAAGTTCCCTTTGAAAGGGAACGTCGGGGTTACACATGTAACCCTGTTCCCTGAGAAGGGAACGAGACGTTGCATAGCACTGTCATACCAGGGCAGGCCTGTGAATTGCGTCTTCGCTTCAGATAATAGAGGCTGGCGGCATGGTTCACAGGTGCCATAAATATATCATGCGACGCACTTAATTGCCACGTCACCTGATCATGGCAGGCCTATAAGTAGAGGCAAGAGTAGAGTACAGATACTGGTATTTTACCTAAAAAGCATTTACAATTCTAATAGTTGAAATTATTATAGGAGGACAGAGAAATTGAAGATTTTTTCATGTGCTTAGGGGAGGTCATATTTGTAGAGTTAGTCAGGTAACTGGCATAACAATGCTTTGACTTGTGCTAAGGTGCTAATTTTAAATGTAATATGGCGTTAAAATTTAATATGAATGAATACTGACAGTGTGCATGTATACCATGTAGGTGCAGACTATAATTATCTTAGTGTCTTTCACTGTGTATCCTCCTAGCACCACAAAGTCATCCGTCTGTCTTTGCAGTTGTCAGTGTATATCAGTGTTGGGTAAGTTACTCAAAAAAAGTAATCCACTACAGATTACTAATTACTACTTTAAAACTGTAATCTGATTACATTACTGATTAGTGCATGTAAAAAGTAATCAGATTACTAATTACTTTCACGTTACTTTCAAAACCCATCAAATGTACAAAAATACACTACAAAGTAAAACTCAGTTCTTTCAGTAATTTTAGCATATGTCAATGTATGACATGATCAGAAAAAATTGGATTTATCATAAAACTTGCCTTTGGTGTCGTCACTGTTTGTAGAACTACCAGACCGATAAAATATAAAACTTTTCTAACTAGGCTCGTTTTGTGTCGCTAGTCAAGGGGAGGCACAGCTAAACTGTGTATGGGTTGTAAAGTGCATTACCTTTCCTTATGCTCTGCTCATATCATGTTCACGTAAACTGGAAGTCATATAGACATTTACACACCTTGTTTTGCTGCTCAGCATCAGGGGATGTTAGTGTTTCAGTTTCCCTTTTACTGGTATAAATAAATAAATAAATCGACGTATATCCATTTTTCCTCACACTGACTGTGAGCTAGCGTTTGGCAGAATTGAGAGCTGTCAGCCAATAAGACACAAGTATTTCCACATATTTTCCTGTAAACCCTGTCTGATCAGTGAACAGAGGCAAGACTAAAGATATAAAATTACAGGCTGTCTTCTTTTACTGATGTTCAGTTATGTAGTGAAAAACCGCTCCAAGTGAATATAAAAGATATAAAGAAAATATCTTAGGGGCAAAAATTTATTTTAAAACTGAATTTTACTTAATATTTTTTTCTTAACAATAAATTTGTAACACAGGTAATGTAATTTTATTGGCATCAGTAACTGTAATCAAATTACATAAATTTAAAATGTAAAAGTGTTACATTACTGCGTTATCAGAAAAAGTCATTAAATTACTCCCAACTCTGGTGTACATAGTATTCAACTTCATTCTTGTTAGCTGACAAAATGTGCATTTTGGACCCTGCTTTATGATCTTTGTTAGGTAGCTTTATCTGTGCTTTATATGAATATGAGTGCTTTATTTACGGCCGATTCTGTCTAGAGGTGTTTTTTTCTGTTTCATGTATCGATAATAATGGACAATTAAAATAATCAACAACGAATTTCATTATCAATTAGTTGGGTTTGTGACGTTACGGTGGATAACTGCCGTCAGTGACGTCATTTCACAGTGGTGGAAAATACATTTCTATAAATAAAACACATCTGAAAAACAGCAAAGTGAGCTGCTGCGAGAAAAGTGCACGATACAGATTGTACAAAACATGAGAATGTTTTATATTAAGCGTTTCAAACAAACTCATAAGTGTATTAACGTGGCTTGTCGTGTCGGATGCTGCGACAGATGCGTGTGCGGGTTCATGTGTTCCAGACTTGTTTTCTTAAGTGCAGAAATGACATTTTTACATCTGTATCCTTATCTGTAAATGTTAGAAATTCATGCCAGTATTTACATTTTACATAAAGGCTCGTCCTGACAGCAAGTGATTCTCCATTAAACTTCACGGAATGAGCGCGAGTCCACGCATGTGTGTCAATCAAACAGTGCGCAATAGAAAGGAAGTGCAATAACTCTGACTAAAATATTAATTTTGATCAAATATAATGTTTGATGCTATATTTAGCTATACTTAGAAACAAAAGTAATTTGTGGGTTTTTTTGGGAGCAGGAACTGTAATGGGGTTATAACAGTTATATATAATTGTATATAAATGTTAGAAGTGTCATACATACAGAATAAAGTAACATGTTACTGTGTTCAAATGAGTGAATGCGTGTGTTACTACAGAACATTCAACCTCTTATCAGTTAACACTTAGTTTGTGCTTTTGTTTATCTTTTTTAGCATTTTTAATATAGTGATTTAACATCTGCTTTAAAGCTTGTGGACAGTCAGTTGGATTGTTTTTTTAAAAAAATATAATGTTAATACATAATGTTAACATTGGGCAGAATGTGAAATAGCATGTTTATTTCGAAATACAGAAAATAAAAATTGGCCTTTTAATCCATCCAATTGATTAATTGGAGAAACAATCAACAGATTAATTCATTATCAAAATAAGCGTTAGTTGCAACCTTAGTTTCCAGTTACAAATTCACTTTGTTCCAATTTTTCTGATCATCCTTTCCATTTCTCTGTGTGTTATTTTGTTGTTTTGTTTTCATGTCTTTTCAAAGATTATGCAACCTTAAGTTCACTACTGGTTTGGTTGTTGGCAGAGTTTATTTTGTTCCTCATTTGATTACTGGTTGTACAGAAGTAAACACGAGCACTTTTCTATCCATGGTGATGTGTGTCTGTGTGTTGAAAGCAAAGACTGACAGCTTTCAGCATGTGTATTTTGGACTGTCTCCTCAAAGAGCTTCACTCTTTTCGTTGCTGGCGGGAGAGTTGATGGTAGTCTTGTTCTATCTGTCTCCTTACCTAAAACACGACCATGTAGTTTTGACTCACAAAGCATCAGCATTGGGCCCAGGGGATTCATCTTGCCAGGATGAACCAGCCTGTGCCAGTCCGTTTTCTAATCTCCCAGGTAATCATACAGTCCAATGAAAGAGCAGCTGACAATAGCAAACACTGCACAGATATGACTCCCACAGGTCTCTCCAGCAAGAAGCTGGAAGTGTGCTGAATGAATTATGGCCGAGCTCAGGCTGCAGCCTGCACTGTCTCCATGGTGCTGTATCTAAGGCTGCCAGTACACTGCATTTATTATTAGCTCTCTCACGTTCATGGCTCTTTCTCTCTCTTTCCCTCCCTTGCAGTTTATTCTTTTCCAATCATGTTGATTGGGCCTAAGGCAACCTTTTTTCTATTTCCTATTATTTTTCTCATTCTTGCTCACTGACATTGGGACATAATAAGGCAGGGCATAATAAGGCATGTGACATTATAGCACAGAGGTATTTTCAATCCCATTTTGGGGTAAAAATGAGCTGATGTTACTGTCTCTTGAACAAAAAACCTACCACATTTCTAAGTACAGGAAAACGTAAGCATTTGTTGTCCAAGCTTTGTAGGTTTGTAAATACATATTGTTTAACTTGGTCTATGTTTTCACATGGCTAGAACTAAGAAACAAGACAGGTCATCCTGCAGCTATATATGCCAATGATTAATGACATATCTGCATGTATAATGTAATTGAAAACCTGTTAATCTGTTAATGAAATAAAGGTCATAGGGTATAGTTGAGGACCTGTCTCACGTAATAAACGTAAAGGACACTAGGATGGACGCAAGTGCACATAAGAGCTTTTACTTAAAGAGAGGCAGGCAGACAAATCCAAAACATCAGACAATACCGTGATCAAAATAACAGGCAATGGATCAGGCGATAGCCAAACAGGCATAAATGAGGAAAAACCAGAATCAAGAACGAGGGCGAGAACAAGATCAAAACAATAACACATGAACCGATAACAAACCCTTATTATACAGAAAACTCGTCAATACTTCACAAAGTCATTGTGTTAGAATAGTCTCTTATATACTGTGGTTTTGAGTGTGTGTGTGTGAGATTGGATGCAGGTGTGTGTGATTAGAATGAGTGTGAGTGTTCTGGGAATTGCATGATGTTTGTAGGCCGCCATGAAGTATGGCAAATGTAGTCACTGGTTTGCTGTGACATGACAACCTGCTTTTTGTCCAACATTAAGAGACAGAATATGATAATATTGAAGACATTGCCTGAACATTTGTTAACTCCTTTTAGGTTTTTTTTATGTCAATCATACATTTAGTAGTGTCTTTCACATTCAGGAACCCTGAAATTTTGTCTGACTCTGCAGCCTCTTACTGAGTCATTCTGAATGACAAACTGGTTAAGCTTACAATTTTGGAAATAACATGAAATAATCTGGTGCCTTTTCCACTGTTAGAAATTTTATTATGTCTGGTTTTGTATACTGTGTGTGTGTGTGTGTGTATGTGTATATATATATATATATATATATATATATATATATATATATATATATATATATATACAGCATACAAAAGGAAAAAAATAATAACATTTCTAATATAACACTTCTATAATAACATTTATATATATATATATATATATATATATACAGTATGTCACAAAAGTGAGTACACCCCTCACATTTTTGTAAATATTTGATTATATCTTTATGTGACAGCACTGAAGAAATGACACTTTACTACAATGTAAAGTAATGAGTGTACAGCTTGTGTAACAGTGTAAATTTACTGTCCCCTCAAAATAACTCAACACACAGCCATTAATGTCTAAACCACTGGCAACAAAAGTGAGTACACCCCTAAGTGAAAATGTCCAAATTGGGCCCAAACTGTCAATATTTTGTGTGGCCACCATTATTTTCCAGCACTGCCTTAACCCTCTTGGGGATGGAGTTCACCAGAGCTTAACAGGTTGCCACTGGAGTCCTCTTCCACTCCTCCATGATGACATCACGGAGCTGGTGGATGTTAGAGACCTTGTGCTCCTCCACCATCCATTTGAGGATGCCCCACAGATGCTCAATAGGGTTTAGGCCTGGAGACATGCTTGGCCAGTCAATCACCTTCACCCTCAGCTTCTTTAGCAAGGCAGTGGTCATCTTGGAGGTGTGTTTGGGGTCATTATCATGCTGGAATACTGCATACTGATCATGCTCTGCTTCAGTATGTCACAGTACATGTTGGGATTCATGGTTCCCTCAATGAATAGCCGTATGAGTGCTGCCAGTATTGCTGCAGAGGTTGAAGGGGTGGGGGGTCAGCCTGTCAGTGCTCAGACCATACGCCGCACACTGCATCAAATTGGTCTGCATGGCTGTCGTCCCAGAAGGAAGCCTCTTCTAAAGATGATGCACAAGAAAGCTGGCATACAGTTTGCTGAAGACAAGTAGACTAAGGACATGGATTATGAGACCAAGATAATCTTATTTGGTTCAGATGGTGTCAAGCGTGTTTGGCGGCAACCAGGTGAGGAGTACAAAGACAAGTGTGTCTTGCCTACAGTCAAGAGTGGTGGTGGGAGTGTCATGGTCTGGGGCTGCATGAGTGCTGCCAGCACTGGGGAGCTACAGTTCATTGAGGGAACCATGAATTCCAACATGTACTGTGACATAATGAAGCAGAGCATGATCCCCTCCCTTCGGTGACTTGGCCGCAGGCCAGTATTCCAGCATGATAACAACCCCAAACGCACCTCCAAGACAACCACTGCCTTGCTAAAGAAGCTGAGGGTGAAGGTGATGGTTTAAACCCTATTGAGCATCTGTGGGGCATCCTCAAATGGAAGGTGGAGGAGCACAAGGTCTCTCACATCCACCAGCTCCGTGATGTCGTCATGGAGGAGTGGAAGAGGACTCCAGTGGCAACCTGTGAAGCTCTGGTGAACTCCATGCCCAAGAGGGTTAAGGCAGTGCTGGAAAATAATGGTGGCCACACAAAATATTGACAGTTTGGGCCCAATTTGGACATTTTCACTTAGGGGTGTACTCACTTTTGTTGCCAGTGGTTTAGACATTAATGGCTGTGTGTTGAGTTATTTTGAGGGGACAGTAAATTTACACTGTTACACAAGCTGTACACTCACTACTTTACATTGTAGCAAAGTGTCGTTTCTTCAGTGTTGTCACATTAAAAGATATAATCGAATATTAACAAAAATGTGAGGGGTGTACTCACTTTTGTGAGATACTGTGTATGTATATATATATATATATATATATATATATATATATATATATATATATATATATATATATATATAAAATTTGTGTAAAGTAACAGTAAATATTAGGGACTGCAGAGATGAGCAAGCACCACAGCACAGGTGTGAGAGCTCAAGGGTATAGCAGTATTTTGTTGTTGTTCCTTGTTCCCATTCCAATATATACCCTGCCCTTCTGGCTACTGCTGCAACAGCCTGCTATTAACATATTCATATTAGTGAAGTTTAGATTAGTGATATTCAAAGCATCTAACCTATAGAAACATTCATTTTTCTCAATGCCAGCTGTATATTATGGAGAAGCCTCACCAAGAAATATTTAGCATGAAAAAGACCATTTTCATGTACACACAAATGTAGTCATCCCTATTGATCTAATAAAAATTGTTTGTATGGCACATTACTGTGGTATTAATCGTAGATTTGAAATGTCTGCTGTAAAGCAGACCTCAGAAACCTATTGCCAATGGCTCAACAGTTCTCACCCCCACATCCTCAGCATCAGCTCTTTTGGACTTTAACCACACAGTGCAGTTCTTCTGTTGCCATAGATACAGATATGGTAGGCTTAAGATCCCCAGCAATTTTCCAGTAACATGCACTCAGATATTAGAAAGGGCTCAGCAGCCAGTGGCACCAGTTCAACACAAGTTCAACAGTTGGTCTGGGTGTAAAGTTGGTCCTAAACTGTAGGTTGAGAGGCGTTTAGCAAAAACTATCACAGTTTAGAATTTTAGTTGCACTGAATGTACTGAATTTCCCAAAGCAGCTTTACAGAAATATATAAATTCAGGATATATATTTTAAATATTTGAATTTATTCCTTGAACTATGAACTATGTGATAGTGATGTGTATGTCCTAGTAGTGCATAAAGTGTTCATAGTTCAGAACTTGCACAGAGTGACATATTTTACCATGACCTGCCAACCAAATATGATCGAGATGCTTACCATCTCTTAGTCAAATATTTAATTTAAGCAAGGTCCATATTATCTTCTCAGGAAGTTTTTTCTTGCCACCATCGCTTCTGGCTTGCTCATTAGAGATAAATTCATACATTTAAAATATATATCCTGAATTTAAATGTTTCTGTAAAGCTGCTTTAGGACAATGTCCATTGTTAAAAGGACTGTATAAATAAAACTGAATTGAATTGAATATAAAGTGTGCTTTACATTAAATTGGTAACTGAATTGTTCATTTCTTTTGTTTATACATTATTTATTTTGGCGTTGAATACAAAGCAGCTGCAAATGTATTCTGCATTTGAATATGCTGAAAGACAGAATAAAGTATAACATTACATTAACTGTAAAGTGTTTTTAAATATTTTGTGATATACACTATCTCAATAATATGTAATTGTTGAACATCCCATTCCAGAGTTTGTTCCCCTTTGTTTTTATAATAACCGCCACTCTTTCGGGAAGGCTTTCTACTAGATTTTGGAGCATGGCTGTGGGGATTTGCCTATTCAGTTAACAGAGCATTAGTGAGGTCAGGTATTGATTTTGGACAAGAAAGCCTGGGGTACAGTCGGTGTTACAATTCCCAAAGGTGTTCAGCATGGTTGAGGTCTCGACTCTGTGCAGGCCACTTTAGTCCTTCCATGCCATGCTTGCCAAACCGTATATATGGAAAATCTATGGAATATATGAATGTGGAATATATATATATATATTGGGGCATTGTCATGCTGGAACAGGTTTGGGCCCCTCAGGTCCAAAAAAAAAAGCTACAGTATACAAAGGCATTCTAGACAATTGTGTGCATCCAACTTTGTGGCAACAGTTTGGGGAAGAACCACACATGGGTGTGGTGGTCAGGTGTCCACATACTTTTGGTCATATAGTGTACCTTGCCAAGTAGAATCTCAATTTGACCTATGACATTTTGCGCTTCAATATTCAATTTATGGTGGCCATGTTGCATGCACTACAGTAACACATCAGTCAATTAAAATTCCCCACAAATATATCATAACTGTGAGTGCGTGTGTGTGTGTGTGTGTGCGTGCACAAATCCTAGACAGTAAATAACAACATGTTAGCTGAATATCATAGCTGTACTTCACTTCTAGCCACATTAACATTGTCAGCTATATTTCCTTAAACGATGCTTAGGCCACTACAGTAAACTCAGTCATTCGCTACATACGAATACCAAGCTTTTATCTTTGCAATCAGTAAATACACAGCACTGTGGAGCCCTCACCTCAGTTCAGGCTAATTCTCTCCCCTGTTCTGTGATATACAGTGCTATACAGATCCCTCCAAAAATAGTGGAACGGCAAGGCCAATTCTTTTGTTTTTGGTATACACTGAAGACATTTGGGTTTGAGGTGAAATGCATGATCAGTTGGGTTAAGGTCTGGTGATTGACACGGCCAGTCTAAAACCTTCCACTTTTCCCCCTGATTAAGTCCTTTATTGATGTTGGCAGTGTGTTTTGGGTCTTTGTCTTGGTTCATGATGAAATTCCTCCCAATTAGGTTGTATGCATTTCTCTGTACATTGGTAGACAGAATGTTTCTGTAGACTTCTCAATTCATTCTGCTGCTACCATCATGCATTACATCATAAATAAAGAGTAGTGAGCACATGCAAGCCCACGCCATGACACTACCTCCACTGTACTTGTCTGATGAGCTTGTATGTTTTGGATTATGAGCAGATCCTTTCTTTCTTCCCATTTTGGCCTTTCCATCACTTTGGTAGAGGTTAATCTTCATTCCAGAACTTTTGTGGCTCATCTCTGTATTTCTTTGCTATTTAAAATCTGGCCCTCCAAGTTTTACAACTGATGAGTGGTTTTCGTCTTTTAGTATGGTCTTTATATTTCTGCTCTCAAAGTCTTCTTCGAACGGTGGATTGTGATACCTTCACCCCTGCCTTGTGGAGGTTTTTGGTGGTGTCACTGACTGTTTTGGGGGATTTTTTTTCACAGCTCTAACAATGTTTCTGTCATCAACTTCCCTTGTTTTCCTTGGCCAACCTGTTTGATGTCTGGTTGATAGTACACCAGTGGTGTTCTTCAGGACATTCCAAATTGTTGAATTGGCTATACCCAGGGCTCTGATTTTCCCTCTTTTCTTAGCTTCAAAATGTAGCGGAGGCAGGACAAACACGTGCGTGCACGCTCTCACAAACATACTAACACACACATTCACTCACTCTCTCTCGCTCTCTCTCTCTATCTCTCTCTCTCTCTCTCTCTCTACACACACTTTCTCTTCTGTTCTGTTTCATAGTCTGTTCTTTTGTTCTTTGTTGTCCTGTTTAAATGTTGATGCTGACAAGTTTGAGTTGTTAACATGTTGTGAAAATAAAACTGTTTTTTGGGGTGTGAGAGATTTGTGTTGAAAGTGACAGCTTCATCTTGAACCCAGGTTTTATATCATATAAACAGAACAGACAGATTTTCAAGGAGAGGTGTGACTACATTAGGGGTCAAGCCCAGAAGGGGCGAAGGCTCCTATTGTTTTCGTTAGTTTTCTTATTTTATTATTGTGCTTCTTCTTCTTCCACTCTGGAAGTCTGTGGCAGCCCATAGAACCGCTTGCGGGAAAGTTGTGAAATTTGGCACACAGATAGCGGACAGAATGATGTGTTAATACATCAAATTTGGAGTCTCTAAGTCAACCCCTCTAGCACCACCAACTGTCCAAAGTTGCACTCACATTTAAGTTAATAAAGGTTGAACCGTGAGTCCTAGAAACAAAATTCCACACCAAAATGGACATGAAGGGATAGCTCCGTAACAATGTAGCGTATGCATACCAAGCTTATTATTTGTCATAGGCATCATGACTCGAGGTGCTGTGCCTGCTCAGTTTTGGAACAGCACCACCTAGAGGTCACAAGATATGAAAAAAGTTTGTCGTAAAATCACATTCAGTGGGGCATACAGAGTCCAGCGATATGGGGGGAAAATTTCCAATGTAGGCCATTTTGGATGTCGGCCATTTTTAATTTAGTCTACTAAAAACCTACTTTTTCAAACTCTTCCTAGACCGTTTGTCTGATTTGCATGAAAATTGGATCATCAAGATGCACTCATGACAAAAAGTTATTCACAGAATTTTCATAAACTATATCGTTTTCGTATGGTGTTTCAAGAAGAAGGCACAACATTGAACTTGAGGCAGTATCTCCGTAACGCTTTGAGGGATTGTGATGAAACTTTTTAGGTGTCATCGCTATTAGGCCCTGAGGCTAACTGCAGCGTTTCTGCACACTGCCCCCTACTGGTCAGGAGATAAAGAAAACTTTTTTTGGCTTATAATTCTTCAACGTTTTCCTGCCTGATAACCATCATGCCCACATGCTACCTGAGCGGTTTCTGAACAGCTCCATGTACTGGACAAATTCTAAAAGTAGCTATTTTTAGTTATTTTTAAAGTAAATTTTTTTTTCAAAGTTTACTTATTCTAACTCCTCATACACTGTTCATCAGACTGGAACCAAAAACGTCACAAAGCTTCCTTTGCTGCTCATGGTGCCGATAATTGACTTGACCCCTGTATTGCTGCTTGCAGCTATATTTCTCCATGTAGTCTGAGATTCAGGCTTTTCCCTTCATTTTAATGAGATCTGAAGTAACTAGTAACTTGCTACTTGAGTAGTCTTCTCATTGGATATTTTATTACTCTTAATCAAGTAATTATTAACATTATTACTTTTACTGTTACTTGATTAATAATTTTTATAAGTAGTTTTACTTGTACTTGAGTAAAATTTTTGTCTACCCACCTCTGTGGAATACTAGAATATTTTTCTAACCAGAAGAATATGCCATTTCCCAGTCAATAGCACATGATGTCAAACACACGTAATACGACGCTTTAGCAGTCAACAACAATGAATTTCCTCATTTTATTGTTTATGTCAGCATTACCTTTTATGCCCAACATGACCTCAGTCACCATCAGATGGACACGTAGTCGCCAAGTGACAGCGGAAATAAATGTGCGACCTCCAAGTCCTCTGAGGCATGGAATTTTATGATTTTATGAAATGCAGAGAAGACTGTAACCTACAAACTTTACAAAGTGAAGCTTGTGGAGCACGGAAGCACAGCAGTAATGCACGAGCACAAACTTATGTTTATATCCAAAATGCTCCACTGTGTGCAATGGGTTGGTAAAATTGGTGTGAGTTGCTTAAAAGTTTTAGTTTAATTAAAGTTTATTGTCATTATATGCTGTATTTGCATGCTTGCAGTGTAAATTCTGTTGTATTTTATAACGAGAGTGATGAGGGTAACTCTGAAATTAGAGTTCAGTGCTGGTTAGAGCTTTGGTGTAAGATTAACCAGAAATGGTCTGCATCAGTTCTGCCATCTGTAATTACCAGAAGACCATATGGCAGAGACATCAGGGTGTCTAAGGTGCTATGTGCCATGGCCTCTACTTGGCAATCATGTAGACTTTGATGTGAAGCACAGCACTAAAACAAATTGAACATGCCTGTTTATGTTCTCTAAAATAATTTGTTTGTTTGTTTGTTTTTTCAAAAGTGAATTACAGTACAGAAAGGTGACAAATTAAAGGAAAAGCCAACATGTATTTGTCAATGGACAGTTCATGCTAACCAGTCTAATCACGTCCTGCACTGATATTCAGTCACCTGTAGAACAGTTGCTCTTCTGTTTTTCTTTACATATCACACTAATGCATCACAGCCACTGTATGTGTACTTTTGACCACAATTTCCATATTTCCCAATTTCCAATTTACTGACATTCCTTATAAAACTAAAGGCAGCATTTAACATTTACATTTGGCAGATGCCATTGTGATTTACAAATGAGCTGAGAAGATGATGTTTAAGGGCCATGTTCAAGGGCTTAACAATGGCAGGATTTAACTCATTTGTATGATCTGATTATCTAATGAGATTTAGTAGATTTATACTGCAGCACCTATACTGCTGGTATAAAGCTTATATTTCTGGTGTTTCCCATAAATACACACATTTTGCCCACATATCTTTGTCATTGGCTAGAGTGAATGAGGTTCCCATGTCTTTAGCTTACCCCGATCAGCCATAATATTGAAACAATATTATCGCAACTTACAGGACTTTAAGGATCTGCTGCTGACACCTTGGTGCCAGATACCACAGCACACATTCAGAGGTCTTGTAGAGTCCAAGCCTCAATGGGTCAGAGCTGTTTTGGCAGTACAATATTAGGCAGGTGGTTATGGCTGATCGGTGTATAGCTACAGGAATAGATCACCAGCTTTCTTATTTCGCATTTTTAATTTTACATTTGGAGTCATAGGCGGGCAGGATGGATAACGTGATTTGCATACAAAAAAGCTAAAAAAAAAATTCAATATAGCTATAAAAGATCTTGAAGCAATTAAAAGAAAGATGATTATTTGATGTATCAACCTGTACATCCTAAAAGCAGTCTTGACCGATTTGAATCTGTTCACTAAATGCATTGAACCATTGCTTTGTACATAGGTAGTAGCCTTCCTCGTTTTTTATCCCCCTAAAAATGCATGATCCTGATTTACATGGTTACAGACAGTCTGCTGTGCATACAAATTGAGTGGTTCAATACTAATTCGCAGCTCAAAACTTCATTGCTTAAGGTGTTGTCAAATAACTTATTCTGAGAGCTAATGAGCCACAAATATACATATGGTAGTTCTAGAACTGGGTCTTTTTGAGATTCAAGAAAATCCTAACTGGAGAGCAGTGTGCAATTATGGACTCAGTGTGTAACTTGTAACAAAAAGGGTTAAAGAAGGTTAGTGCTCTTCAAGTATGGTTATTCCATGACTAAACGGGCTCCATTTTGTGCTTCTGCAGTAAGAATAAGGCATGCTTAGTGCCTTGTCAGAGACTAATTTCCTACACCCTGACTGGGTGTAAAATCTCTCTCTCTCTCTTTCTCTCTCTCTTTCTCTCTCTCTCTCTCTCTCTCTCTCTCATATGTACAGGGTATCTGCACGATGACAACAGCTTTTCTGCATTTTTTCTTCCTGGCATCATTTTGCTGGGTTCTGACTGAGGCCTGGCAGTCCTACATGGCTGTGACAGGGAAGGTGCGGACCAGACTCATCCGCAAACGCTTCCTCTGTCTAGGATGGGGTGCGTATTTAGCTATCCCTCTGTCTGCTTCTGTCTTTCTCACAGCAGTAGGCTCTGTGTGGTGCAGTGTGGCTGAAATGCTGTTATTAGTACATGGAGAGTCATCCCAGTTCTCACTATTAGTGTACCTGCCTAATCTCTCTCTGTCATCCTATTTGGAATGTAAAAATATTTACAAAAGATATTTTAAAAAGCCTGAATGTTTTAGTTTCTCAATATATACAGTCTGGATCATTTTATACTAGATTTAAATATAACCATACACTGTAGCCTGTATGGGTTATTTAGGAGTCACAATAGATAATTGCAAAAGTAAGACAAATTTACTGTAAATGGTTTATATTAGCACTCCTTGTCCATTGATTTAGAGTAATGGATGTAAAACTAGGCCATCTTTGCTTACATTAATTAGTTTCTCTTGGTTTCATATGACTCCATCATATAATTTCCTTAACAACAGTTGCTATGCAGTAAATGTGAAGAAGGAAAAGAAAATAACTGCATGAATCCTGTGTCTGCTGTATTATGACATCTTTTGAACTCTGCCTCAAACTATAAATGATAATAAACCAGACTTCATTTAAATCAACTGTCAAAATCTACTTTGTGTAGACAGCTACATAGGCTTGCAAATTTTTTATGAATCATCTGAAAAAAGAAACATTACATATAAGGCTTTATTTTTGTGCAGGCACAAGCATAATTTGATATAACTCTGATGTAATCATAATTTGATTGGATATAATGTAGGTAATTTTAATAATCTGTATGTACCTAGACGAAAATCAAATTAAGCAGCTGTATTGAACCAACTCTGAATATACAATACGTTCCCAAGTTAAATATTGATGTAACATTTGATGTAACTTAAAGGTTCTATAGTAGTACAAATACCCTGGAAATATACAGTATGTTGGACATGATAAAAAAAAAGGCATGGCCTCAGCAAAAGTTTATTATGTGGCTGAGAAAACTTATGGTCTGGAATGCTTGTTTGTGATTGGATTAGCCTTTTGTTAGTCATTTCATAAACACTCCCCACAGACCCTTCTCTCCATCCCCTCCTCAGTCTGAAATTGGAAAGCACCCAGCGCAGTCAGATAATTCTCCTGTGAAGAAAAAAATTGTCTGAGTTACGTATGTAACCCTTTTCCCTGAGAAGGGAACGAGACGTTGCATGAAGCGCCCTCGTGCATGACTGGTATCTGAAGTCTGTGTGAAATCACCCCTTTATAGACCTGTCATGGTCAGGTGACTTGGCATTTCACATGTCCTGTGATTATAAAACGACACCTGTAAAGCATGTCATCAGCCTCTATTATCTGAAGCGAAGACGCTATTCACAGGCATACCCCAGTATGAAAAAGCTACGCAACGTCTCGTTTCCTTCTCAGGGAACAGGGTTACATACGTAACTAAGATGTTCCCTTTCAAAGGGAACTCAACGTTGCATGAGCTTCACACTGTGGAAATGAGTATACCCACTTCGTCATACTGTGGGTATGGCATGTTCAAAGGGTCAGAGCCTGAGGGTCACTGCAAGACAGCCCGGGGTGGAATCCATGTCCAAATTGTAATGTCGAATGAATGTGTGTGGCATAGACCACCCCGCTGCAGCACACACATCCTGTAAGGGTACCCTTTTGGATAAAACATTCAAGGAGGCGACCCCCCCCCTAGTGGAATGAGCCCTTATGCCCAGAGGCGTAGCGAGACCACACGCCTCATAAGCAATAGAGATTGCTTCCACTATCCAATTGGAGATGTGCTGTTTTGACACGGCATCACCTCTACTGTCACCGCCAAAGCAGACCACCATCTGCACCAACTTACACCACTGTAATAGATGCAATTTCTCTTGTTCCGGTGTGAGCAACAGAGGAGGGCAAAAAGTCTGCAACACTGTCAGCAGGGCAGCAGACATAGGAACTTTAGGAACATAATCCGGCTTAGGATATAGGAAGGCCTTGGTTAATTCAGGGGCAAAGTCAAGGCAGGAATGAGCAACAGAGAGAGCTTGTAGATCTCCTACTCGCTTGAGAGATGTCAGGACCAGCCGAAGACTACCTTTAGAGTCGGAAGCTTCTCTGAGGCTGACACTAAGGGCTCAAATGGTTCACCTGACAGACCTTCCAAGACCACAGAAAGGTCCCAGGAAGGTATGTGTGGTCTACAGATGGGCCTCAGCCAGAATCTATGAGCTGGTGCCCCTTAGGAGCCAGACCCACAGGTTCCATAGTTCCAGCCAAGGGTGATAAATCAACCGTCTGTCTTTCGACAGTAGATCCTGCAAACAGGAATCTCCCAGGGAGTGCCATCTAGCAGGGATATTATCACAGAGAACCATATTCAAGCTGGCCAATAAGGTGCTACCAGCAGCAGACATAGATGGTCTTGGGGAACTCTCGCTAGAACTTGTGGGAGCAGAGCGATCAGGGGAAACACATACAGACATGATCTCGGCCGTGTGTGTACCATGGCGTCCAGCCCCAATGGTGCTGGAGGAGTGAGGGCGAACCACAGCGGGTAGTGTGTTGTCTCCTTGGAGGCCAAACCTCTGCCATACGGACTCTACCACTTGTGGGTGGAGCCTCCAATCCTCGGACCTCAGCCCCTGCCTTAACAGGATGTCTGCCTCCACATTCTGTTTGCCCAGAATGTACATTGCACTCACTGGCAAAAACTTTCCCTCCGCCTAGAAAAGTAGTGGTTGTGCCTGCCTGAACAGGGTGTGCGAATGTAACCCTCTCTGCTGGTTAATATGTGAGACTACCACTGTATTGTCTGTCACAACTAACACATGACGACCTCTCAACTGAGGAAGAAAGAATTTCAGTGCTAGGAATACAGCCCGCATTTCTAGGTGATTTATATGCCACTTTAGATGAGGGCCGCTCCAGAGACCGTAAGCTGGACGGCCGTCTAAGACCGCGCCCTCAACCAATGAGGGAGGCATCTGTCATTACCGTCTTGCGATGAGGAGACGCCCCTAGAGTGTGACCTGATGCTAGAAATCGGGGACACCTCCAAATTCACAGAGCACATAGGCATTGCCTCGTGACACTGATTATTCAGACAAAACCCCCCGACTTTTCAGACACCACTGAAACAGTCTCATGTGCAATAGGCACAGTGGTATGATGTTGGCTGCTGCTGCCATAAACCCCAACAGTCTCTTGTAGAGACTGGAGGGGATGCCCAGACCCAGCTTTATCTTGCTCAATGTTGATATTACCCTAATCGTGTTGGGGATAGATATGCTCTCATCATAGTGGAATCCCATATAACCCCTAGAAAAGTCCACTGCACTGGAGAAAGCATGCTTTTCTTGGGGGGTTCAACATGAGCCCTAAGCTCCTCATGTGGGTGAGAACAGCATCTCGATGTTCGTGCTAAAATTGATCGTGCTAAAATTAGCCAGTTGTCTAGGTAGTTTAGTACACAGATGTCCTGGAGCTGCAAGGGAGCCAGAGCGGCATCCATGCACTTTGTGAAGGTGCAAGGGGATAAAGCTAGATCGAAGGGGATAACCCGATTTTGGTATGCGTTGCCTCCAAACGTGAACCTCAGGACCCTCCTGTGACTGGGCAATATTTCTATGTGGAAATATGTGTCTTTTAGACACTGGAAAAGGTCTAACAGTCTTTTAGGCTGTTAAAACCTCCCTCCCTCAGAGGAAGTGGTACATGTTCTATGGCCCTTTTGTCCAAAAGGCATGTTACTTCCTGTGCTAACGTCGAGCTCTGCTCTGTGCTGACTACTGTGGTGAGCACACCTCTGAATGGGGGCGGAGGCGGGGGGGGGTTGAGCTCTGAACTGGACCCGGTAACCCTTTTCTGTGGTGGACAGAACCCATGGAGACACATTTGGCAGTAGTTTCCACACTGCCAGATGGTCTTTTATTGATGTTAACTTTTCCACATTCTATCGAAGGGAAAGCATCAGATTTCCATTGCCCTGGGACAGTTTGCTAACCAGAGGGGACTGAATATACGATATTGACGATATTGGCTAAGGGGGACTGTACAGTAATACTGGGGGCTAACTGCCCTAACAACCTCATATCCCCTGATACCACCCTTCGCGGCCCAGGACCGCTCCTTCTTTGCCTGCTTGGCATTAATGATCATTCTTAGATCTCGCTTACTAGGAGGGCGCGACTGTGGCCGCCTCGCCCCCCTGGCATTCTGTGGGAGAGGCTCCACTCGTGGATGCCTGCGAGAACTTGACCCTATGGGGAAGGATCTGGCTGAATGCTGCCATTTTGCTGTTTTGCCTCACGAAACCTGTCAGAGATTGCGTTAACCATGCCGCTGAACAGGCCAGAAGGTTCAACAGGGGCGTCCAGCAGGAGACCTTATACTTATCCCCCATTCCTGAGAGGTTGAGCCATAGGTGCCTCTCCACCTCCAAGAGACAAATCCGTGGCACAGCGAAGCTTCGCCACTGCCTCAGGCCCAATTCCCTACCCGCTGTCGAGCTCATTCACCCGGTCTGCTTGGTAGGCCTGTCACACTGCCATTGTATGCAAGACCCGTGCTGCATAGGCTTTGCCAACCAACGCAGAGGTGGCCTTACATGGCTTGGATGGCAAAGCTGGCCCCCCTAAATTCCCTGCCCTCAATGGAGAGGGGTAGCTCACGTGTGCCTCCTCCACCTTTGGCATAGCCAAATACTAGTACTGTTCATTCCCCAGGATGGCTAAATAATCAGATGTCGCGGGGTTTATAAAAATGTGTGAGGGAGTTTTAATTTCACAGAGGGGGAAGCGCTCGTCCAGCCTTTTATGAGCCACTTCCTCTTCCCCAGGCCAGTCTAAATTAAACTTATCTACAGCTCTAGTGATCACTTCAAGCAGCTCTTCATATGATTGAGGACTGCTCTCCGTTTTTGGTGCACTGGCTCACCCTCTGGGCTCCTCGGAGTCAGAGCGGGTGGGTTTACTCTCCATACCGGAAGGAGGAGTCGCGACACGAGCTCAAAACCACAGAAGCTGAGATTCATCTTCAAATGAGATTCCCAGGACCCGAGTCAGCTGGCTGGTTCCGCACGGCTCTGAACCCCAACTCCCTTCAGAAAAGAGCGAGCTGAGAACAGAGCTTCTTTTTTTTCTCCACCCACAAACACTTCACACAGAAAGTGTCCATTTGTCCCTGAAATAAACGGGAGCATGGAGCAACACACCTCTTGAATTCTCTCTGACTCATACTCGTAAAGTGGTGAGGGATAGAAAAGTAGTGGGAGTGAAGAGTTTTTAGGAGTGTTCACACAAGCAACCAACATGCGATCTTTCGCTAAAGATAATAAGGTTGATGACATGGTTTACAGGTGCCAATTTTTATAATCACCAGACGCGCGAAATGCCGTGTCACCTGACCACGGGAGACCTATAAATAGGCGTGATTTCACACAGACTTCCGATACCGGTCATGCACGAGGGCGCTTCCCACAGCATGAAGCTCACCCAACATTGAGTTCCCTTTGAAAAGGAACATTCTTTTTGTGCTTTGAAAACGACAAAAAAAAAACAGAATAAACACTGGCTGCGCTATACCAGGATGGAATAATTTATTACTGGTGAGCTGCATGGTCTGTCTTTTAATGCTAACCTTCTAATACCGGAGCGTAGAAGTTCTAAGAGCTTATTACAAAAAAACAGTGACCTCAGTCATGACCATTTTTATAAATCGTTATGAGCTGAATTTTGTGAGTTTATAATGTCATAACTTGGTTTTTAAGCCGTTGAACTTGAAAGTGATGTCATGACAGTTCTTGCTAATGGCAAGTCTAGTTAGCATGCTAACTCTAGTTAAACAATAAGAGGTTTTGGTGGCAGAGCTTTTTGTACATGGATGGGAATGAGAACACCTTTAAATTGCCAAGTTAATTTTGGTGTTTTTTTTTAATCTGTGGTAGCCACCTTGTTTTTTTTTTCTGTAACCCCCACATCTAATCCATGAAAAATAATCCTACTAAATTTGGACTCTTTAGGTTAGACATTATTTCTTTCTCCTCTCTTGGCCATAATATGATAAATGCACCAACAATAGTGGTATATACACTGCTGTTTGCTGGCAGACTATTGGTGGTTGATTAATGCTGGGGTGTTGCTCCAGTGCATTAGGAGTGCCAGTAGAATGAAGGAAAGTGGTGGGCTAAGCTTATTCACAAATTCCCAGAAAATAAAAACTTTCACTTTTAGAGACTGCTCCCATGTTGCATGCTTCTTATCAGTCTCTCAACTCATCTTTATCTTACAAATTTTGTTCTCCACTTGTGTGTATTGTAGAGATTTGAAGTGTTGTTTCTATAAGCAGACAAAATGCAAATGGCTTACAAACAGTTAAAAGCTGACTATTTCAAGTTGAAAAGCAGTTGTATCTTTGGATACAAGCAATCAGTCTAGTAGACAATTGAACAAGTCTGCAAGCCTGTCTCAACAAAAACTCCAGTCATTTGAATACTGAGTATTTCATACCTAAACATGTGTGTTTCTCTAATTTTAAAGGTTTGCCTGCCTTGGTGGTTGCCATCTCAATAGGATTCACAAAAGCAAAAGGCTATGGGACACCACAATAGTAAGACTACCCAACACACACACGCACACATACAAACACACTTCACACACACTGCTAGGATCTGAATCCACCTGGCCGTGTTAACAGGCTGCAGTTACGCTGATACCCAATTCCGATTTTTTTGACGACTCTTTTAAAAGTGACCCATATCCGATATCTGCATTTACACTATACACTTCATGAAACAACCCAAGGTAGACGTCCCTGAAGCTGAGGCCGAAAAGGAAGTAAAAACGGCGCAATTTGCAATGGAGGCAGACGAAAATATAATACAAGCTTTTGCTTTCCACACCATATTTAAAGGTAAGCAAAACACTGGCCTCTTAAGGCAGAGAAAAAAAAGAAGAGAGCCCTTGTTGAGAGTTGTGTTTTCGCAGTTGGTGTCCACCCGAGTTGACATTGTTCGCCACAGTCGCTTTTTCAATTACGTAAAACTTGCATTGACGGGAATATCCGATCTGTCCACTTACATGGCAGACACAAATGCACGTATCCAATTCACATCAGATTTATTTCCACATATGGATGAGGCCTGAAACGGATCTGAGAATATCGGAATCCATGTGCTTTTTTCCTGCTTACACGTTCATGGTTCATATCTGTGCCACATGGGAGGAAAAAGTCGGTATTGGGGCACTTGAACCATGTAGTGTAAATGCGGCCTTAATACCTGATATGAACTGTAATGAGAATTTGCTGAAAATTGTTATTCCTTTGTGCAGTTGTTGGCTCTCTCTGGAGGGAGGACTGCTATATGCATTCGTTGGACCTGCTGCTGCAGTAGTGCTTGTAAGTTTAAGTTTACTCTATGATTCCTAGGGTTTTATGCTTCTTATAAATGAATGGTGTCATGGTTAAACCTTTCACAAATATTTGAACTCTACAGATTTTTGACAACTAAATTTACTTAGATTTACATATTAATTTACATATTAGGTCACTCACAAAAATCGTTTTTTTATCAGCTCCTCAGCATTGCCCAGCTTCGACCCTTACATATTTAAATGCCAAAACCCTCGATCATGTTTTTATAATCTCATGCTTAGATGACTATAATTTTCTCTTCTTTGGGTAAACCTGGTAAAAACCTAAATAGACCCCACCATATTCCAAAGCCCTTTCTCATACCAGACATTTAGCACACATTATACCTGTACTTCATTTACATTGGTTACAAAGAATCCAATACAAATTCCTTCTCTCATACAAAGACACTGCATGACTTTGCTGTGGCTTATCTCTCTGAGCTAATGCAGCCCTACACCCCTGCCCAGACTCTCAGGACCACCAATACTGGGCTATTGGTGGTGTATACAATCAGACTGACATCAGTGTGGAGCAAATCTTTTAGTGCTATAGCCCCCAAGCTTTGGAATGTCATCCCCCAGGACCTCTGTGACTTCACTCTCCCATTTTAAGAGTTAACTTAAAACATACATTTTCTCCCAAAACTTTTCACTTTCTTCTTCCTGCTAATCTATTTTTTCTTTTGTACATGCTGTATATGAATGTTAATCACCTGTTATTCAGAGAATAAATTGTTATTTAATTCAGCTCAAGCTATTATATGACCTACGCATGTACGAAATAAGGAATTGCAACAAGTAACTCATTTAATGCTACTATCCAGTGTCACCCAGAAGAGGTTTCTTCTTCATGTTGTCTCAAAACATTAATTAAAGGAATATCTTTAGGAAGTATGGTGTTCTCCTCCAATACAGTTCCAGAGACTTGTTGAATTTATGCCAAGGGACATTGAAACTATTCTAATCAGCTAATTAACTCAAAACACCTACAAAGGTTACTTGAGCCTTTAATCTCTCCGCCATGGGGAAGATGAAAGTAAATTTTGCATTTCATTTGGAAATCAAGGTCCCAGAGTCTGGAGGACAAGTAGAGAGGAACAGAATCCAAGTTGCTTGAAGTCCAGTGTGAAGGTTCCACAGTCAGTGATGATTTGGGGTGCCATGTCATCTGCTGGTGTTGGTCCACTATGTTTTCTTAAGTCGAGAGTCAATGCAGCCATCTACCAGGAGATTTTAGAGCACTTCATGCTTCCATCTGCTTACAGGCTTTATGGAGATGCTGATTTCCTTTTCCAGCAGGATTTGGCACCTGCCCACAGTGCCAAAACTACTAGTAACCGGTTTGCTGACCATGGTATTACTGTGCATGATTGGCCAGCCAACTCGCCTGACCTGAACCCCATAGAGAATATATGGGGTATTGACAAGAGGAAAATGAGAGACACCAGACCCAACAATACAGCTGAAGGCTGCTATCAAAGCAACCTGGGCTTCCATAACACCACAGCAGTGCCACAGGTTGATTGCCTCCATGACATGCCGCATTGATGCAGTAATTTTTGCAAAAGGAGCAAGTATTGAGTGCATAAATTAACATACTTTTCAGAAGGTTAACATTTCTGTATTATGAATTCTTTATTCTAATATTTTGAGATACTGGATTTTTGATTTCCATGAGCTGTAAGTCGTAATCATCAAGATTAAAACACAAAAAGGCTTGAAATATTTCACTTTATGTGTAATGAATCTAGAATATATGAAATTCCACTTCTTGAGTTAAATTATGGAAAAAATGTACTTTTCCATGATAATTTTTTGAGATGCACCTATGTTTGCAACTGTGACCTCACATTAACTAAAAACTAAGCTAACAAGTTTACCGTTACCTCAGGGTGGAAGCTAGCATAGTTTAATTAAAATACGGGATAAATTCGACCCTAACCCTAACCTCATATACAGTATCTCACAAAAGTGAGTACACCCCTCACATTTTTGTAAATATTTGATTATATCTTATAATGTGACAACACTGAAGAAATGACACTTTGCTACAATGTAAAGTGTACAGCTTGTATAACAGTGTAAATTTGCTGTCCCCTCAAAATAACTCAACACAGCCATTAATGTCTAAACCGCTGGCAACAAAAGTGAGTACACCCCTAAGTGAAAATGTCCAAATTGGGCCCAAAGTGTCAATATTTTGTGTGGCCACCATTATTTTCCAGCACTGCCTTAACCCTCTTGGGCATGGAGTTCACCAGAGCTTCACAGGTTGCCACTGGAGTCCTCTTCCACTCCTCCATGATGACAACACGGAGCTGTTGGATGTTAGAGACCTTGTGCTCCTCCACCTTCCGTTTGAGGATGCCCCACAGATGCTCAATAGGGTTTAGGTCAGGAGACATGCTTGGCCAGTCCATCACCTTCACCCTCAGCTTCTTTAGCAAGGCAGTGGTCGTTATCATGCTGGAATACTGCCCTGCGGCCCAGTCTCCGAAGGCAGGGGATCATGCTCTGCTTCAGTATGTCACTATACACGTTGGCATTCATGGTTCCCTCAATCAACTGTAGCTCCCCAGTGCCGGCAACACTCATGCAGCCCCAGACCATGACACTCCTACCACTATGCTTGACTGTAGGCAAGACACACTTGTCTTTGTACTCCTCACCTGGTTGCCGCCACACATGCTTGAGACCATCTGAACCAAATAAGTTTATCTTGGTCTCATCAGACCACAGACCATGGTTCCAATAATCCATGTCCTTAGTCTGCTTGTCTTCAGTAAACTGTTTGCAGGCTTTCTTGTGCATCATCTTTTAGAACAGGCTTCCTTCTGGGATGACGGCCATGCAGACCAATTTGATGCAGTGTGCAGCGTATGGTCTGAGCACTGACAGGCTGACCCCCCACCCCTTCAACCTCTGCAGCAATGCTGGCAGCACTCATATGTCTATTTCCCAAAGACAACCTCTGGATATGATGCTGAGCACATGCACCCAACTTCTTTGGTCGACCATGGCGAGGCCTGTTCTGAGTGGAACCTGTCCCGTTAATCCGCTGTATGGTCTTGGCCACCGTGCTGTAGCTCAGTGTCAGGGTCTTGGCAATTTTCTTATAGCCTAGGCAAGGGGTTCCCAAACTTTTCCAGGGCAAGGCCCCCCAAATGGCATTAACATTTGCCCGAGGCCCCCCTTTTGCAAGATGTCTTTAAAACACATTAAAAATACAGACTTCTGAATATATCTACCTTCTTTTTTATTAATAATTACCTCTTTCATCTTTACATTACATTAGGAATTGATTGTGTGTGTGTGTGTGGTTGTCTGAGAGTGAGAATCATGTATTTATTTATTTTTCACACCAAATTGTTGAGGCCCCCCAGGCGCCCGCTGGCGGCCCCCACTTTGAAAACCACTGGCCTAGGCCATCTTTATGTAGAGCAACAATTCTTTTCTTCAGATCCTCAGAGAGTTCTTTGCCATGAGGTGCCATGTTGAACTTCCAGTGACCAGTATGAGGGAGTGTGAGAGCGAGGACACCAAATTTAACACACCTGCTTCCCATTCACACCTGAGACCTTGTAACAACCAACAAGTCACATGACACCGGGGAGGGAAATGACTAATTGGGCCCAATTTGGACATTTTCACTTAGGGGTGTACTCACTTTTGTTGCCAGTGGTTTAGACATTAATGGCTGTTAAATTTACACTGTTACACAAGCTGTACACTCACCACGTTACATTGTAGCAAGGTGTCATTTCTTCAGTGTTGTCACATGAAAAGATATAATCAAATATTTACAAAAATGTGAGAGGTGTACTTACTTTTGTGAGATACTGTACATCTCAATCTAAATCATATATTAAAATCATTTTTTGTAGATGCGTATTTTTGATTTATTTAGATTATTGTTTCGTGTTTATTTTTTTATTATTTATTATTTTTTCATGTTCATTTTAATTTATTTATTCATTTTCATATGATTCATTTAAATGTGATTCATTTTCATGTGATTCATTTACCTTTTCTCTTCTCTCCTCCTTTCCCTTTCCCAAATATTTCATTGAGAAGAAGAAAGAAAAAACAAACAAACAAAAAAAACCAAAGGAAAACAAAATTAAAAGTACCAAACCCCCCCCCGCCCCGGCTCATCATGGCTACTCAATAACTGTCGCTGGTTATATAAATATTATAAAACCCAAGAACAGGCACAAAAATTTAAGTGGGGAGTGTCTGTAACTCCATAACGTATACAATAAAAGGATGCCATTTATAAAAATAATAATAAATAAATAAATAAATAAAATAATTTTAATAAATAAATAAATAAATCAATAAATAATTCATCTAAGTTAGGAGCGTATACAATACCTGTCTTTGCATTAGAGTAACAGCAACTATAATACATCTACCGTTCGCATCAGCGATAACATTAGTGGACAAAAACTGTAACCTTTTGTCAATTAAAATAGCAACCCCTCCTACTTTCAAATTAAAGTTCGAGTGGAAGACGTTTCAAATATGTAAAAACCTTAGATCTCTTGACAGGATTTCCTCTGACGTTCCAACAAATAAATCTTAAAGGCGTGCCTGTCTCAGCCGGAGTGGGACCCCCCCTCCCCCCAACACACCCAAAGTCTCCATAAAACAGCAGTGTTTTAGACAGCAGTGTTTCCCACCAAGAGTTGTCCACAATGTGAAAACAACTCAGAGTAAGCCGAACTAACCAACTAAATTACCTAAACAAAAAAAATTCCAGTAAGAGAAAAGTCCCCTACTGACTTCAAATCTGATAAATAGTCTACGCACTTTAACAAATATAATGTCCTTACCTTTTAAAGACTTGTAACAAATAATATAACACAGTGTAGCATGTAAAGATGAGGAAACAACACTAATAAAATGAAATAAACTCTAACCCAGTCAGAGCATCAAAACAGAGAAGCATATTAATACAGAAGTAAATTTAAGAGGAGTGAGTCCACAAAATCTAGACGAAGTAATGCACCGACAACATCTTCAATAAGAATCCGAATTCTGTAGAGCTGGAAGGCCGAGTGCAAAAAAAGAATAAAAGTGAAAAAAACTCCACTATATAGGTGATGCAGTTCACCCTGATATCAAGAGTTTAACGTAGTCTCCTGCTTCCTCCACTGAAATAAAGTCCTTCTGAACACTGTTATATGTAATGCGAAGCCGAGCTGGGTGAAGTATTCCATAGCGAGCTCCCTCAATACCACGAAGTTGGCACCAAACCTCGTTAAACGCAGCCCGGGCCCGGGCTATCTTGGCTGTGTAGTCAGGGAAAACGGAGATGGTCAAATCCCTCGTTTTAATCTGCTGGAGCTCTCTCACACGGCGTAAAATATTAACACAGTCACTGTGATAGTGGAATCTGCACACAATAGCTCGTGGTCGTTCACCAGGCTTGGGCTTCGGCTGAAGGGTCCGGTGGGACCGGTCCAGAACCGGCTCCTTCTCCAGACCAAACGCCTCTTTTAACAAGGCCGCTACAGCAGCGGTTGTACAGGTGTCAGCGCCCTCTGGAACTCCGACTATCCTAACGTTATTGTGCCGTGACCTCGCCTCCAAATCCTCACATTTATTCTCTAATTGAGTCATGGTCGCAGTGAGAGACTCGATAGTAGTCTTCATATGAACGATGTCATCGGTGCAACCGGAGAGAGCGTGCCCCATTTCCCCAACAGTACCTTTCAGTGTTGATATGTTAGCATCGGTAGCGACTTTATCACCAGCCTGCTGTGTTTTCACGGCCTGCAGGTCAAGCTGGATAGTAGACAGCGCATCCCTGAACATCGCCTGAAACTCCTTTTTAAAAATATCGTCAATGTCCTTCCTCAGTGAAGCCAGCAACTCAAGCTTGAGTGCGGCGAAGTCAGGGTCACTGCTCGGGGATGCGGATTCAGGGGGAGAAGGGGACTCGCTCACGGCACGCACACTAGGTCTCAGTCGTGTCTGAATGCTACCACGGGTTTTCGTGTTCTTTCCAGACATCTTAACGTGCCACAAAGTTCAAAGTGCAAATTAGGAAACGAAGTAGAATAAGTCGAAATATATTATATGACCAAAAAGCGCTAATTAATTACAATTTTAATCGAAATCAGCAGGAGCCTCCAACTTCGCGTCTTACTCCATCGAACACCGAATTCAAATTTTTATTTATATTATTGTTGTTAAAAATATACTACAGGTATGGGTCAGGCTTCTGTCATCTGCTATTGTTTTGCCGCAATGACCTCTGGGACTTCAAGCAGGTTTGGTGTGCTCAGGTCTGCATCCGTTGTATCCTCTATATCAAGAACATATCTGGGTAATTTCAAACGTCCCCGGTACTTGCGTTCTTTTTTTGGAATGGAACTTCGGCAGTGGATGATGACGTAGAACGAGTTCAGAAGGACGCAAGATCGCATAAGAACGCATATTCAGAAACAGCCAAGGTGTATAAAAGTCCTGGAAGACAGACCCTTATTGTCTAGTTGTGTGTGTTTGCAGGTCAATATGGTGATTGGCATTCTGGTGTTCAATAAACTGGTTTCCAGAGATGGCATCCTGGACAAGAAGCTAAAACACAGAGCAGGGTAAGTATAATGTGAAGCCAGTTCCCCTGAGCTTCACATTTTTTTTTTCTTCATCTGTTGCATAGAGACAAAACATACACACAAAATCTCATCTTGAATTTCCCCTCACAAACATGCACACTTTCATCTTTAAAAACTGTTTAGTGAGACTTAATGACGTCAAAATTAGTAACAATGATAGCCATCCCACTGGAAGTCACAGTATTGCATGCATGCAAAAAGCTAACATTCTCTTATTTTCTTGTTGTTCCTGGCTTGTTACAGGCAGATGAGTGAGCCACATACAGGATTAACTTTAAAATGTGCAAAGTGTGGTGTTGTCTCTACAACTGCTTTATCAGCAACTACGGCCAGCAATGCCATGTAAGTATTTAAGTATGTACATGCTCATGGCTTTGCAAAATTAGTACAATTATATTGCATTAGGGGTGTAATACAATGGCACTCAATGTGCACTATATGGCCAAATGATTGTAGACACCAAACCATCACACCCATATGTGCTTGTTGAACATCCCATTCCAGATTTAGTCCCCCTTTGCTGTTATAATAACCTCACCTTTCCACTAAACTTTGGAGTGTCGCTGCGGAATTCATCCACAAGAATATTAGTGACGTCAAGCATTGATGTTGGGCAAGTAGGCCTGGGGTGCAGTTGGCATTCCAGTTAATCTCAAAAGTATTCAGTGGGGTTCAGGTCAGGGCTCTGTGCAGGCTACTCGAATTCTTCTGTTTCTACATTGGCAAGCCATATCTTTAAGGGCCTCACTTTGTGCATTGGGACATTGTCATACTGGAACATGTTTGGGCCCCTTAATTTCAGTAAAGGAAAATTGTACTGCTACAGCATTCAAAGACATCCTAAACAAATGTGTGCTTTCAGCTATGTGGAAAAGGTTTAGGGCTCACATATGGATGTGATGGTCAAGTGTCCAAAAACATTTAGTGTACCTGTACCTATACACTAAGTGTATAGTGTATCCGTCTTTGTATCAAAATATTTGCATCTGTTTTTTTATTCAGCTTTGAGCCAGACGTGTGTGGTGGGGAGGGGAGGGGGTTGCTTCTCTTAAATATATTTAAAGCTACACTATTAGCCATTTTCCAAATTCTCCAAATCTGAATAATCTCATATAGGATATGATTGGGTGAGTTCATTTACCCTCAAGATTCAAAACGCTTTAGTTTAATGGTGCTCTGATCAGGATTTTTACAGCCAATACCAATTTCTTGTCATCTTGATCGACCTATATCGATCCAGATGCCAATCTTTTTTTTGTTTAAGCTTTAATCAGGAGGTCTATCATAAACAGTTAAATGTAAGCAGCATACTGTATGTTTGCAGACTGAACAGTTGCTGCTCTTGATTATGATTGGTGAGGAATTATTTAATAAAGAAGTTTGAATTAAACCCACCTTGTAGTGTTAGCATTATTATTAATTTACTCCGTCCAACGCCGCTGTGACTACACGAGCATGTCACAGTCGCAAGTTCAGGTCATTTTGCATGATCAATAAAAGATGGCGGTTTGTGAGATTGGCAAGTTGAGAGAAGCAGATGATGTACAGTGTTACTCGTGTCATCATAATGGCTTCTTTGCAGTATTTGCACACTTGTTCGGATGACTGAGGTGATGAAGAGCAGTGTGAAAGTAACTGTTGCCCTGTATAGATGCATTTTGGACTTGTAGTTTTTATTCCAGTTATATTTACAATTTCAAGGTGGTTTTTGTATGTTTTTGTTTTTTAGATCTGTGCAATATGTAGACATTATACTCTGAACCTGGCAACCCTGCTCACTGAACAAATAGTATATCACCCATTTCCAAAATACAAATATCTGTATTTGTATTTTATTTGTTCAATCCAAATAACGAATTCCTTACATCCTTATTTTCCCTGTAATTGTGTGTATGTAAATATGTCTGTACACTTTGACACGTTGTTTGATCTTCTCATTACTGAATGCCACTGTTTAAAATGATGTACAGTTTGAACTGGAAAAATATAACTAAATGATTCTTATTTTAAAAGGCAAAGGGTCCTATTCTCAAAGAGGGGACATTTGGTTCAATGCTCCCTGTGCTTTCATGAGTTTCCTGTGTATTCCAAATTTGAATAGTGTTCTGTTGAAGATTAGTTCAGTCATGTAGAAATGGTTGTGTGTATGGTTTTTTTTTTTTTTTAGTTCCCAGTGTTGGCCACCTCTCTCCCTCATAATCTCTTCCTAATATCCCTTTCTCCATTTTTCCGCTTGATCTCTGCCCCACTCCTCCTTCCATCTTCCCATGCCTTCCTCTCTTAGGGCTTCACTCTGGAGTTCCTGTGTAGTTTTGCCTCTTCTGGCACTCACCTGGATGTCAGCTGTGCTTGCTATGACAGACAAGCGCTCCATCCTGTTCCAAATCCTTTTTGCCGTCTTTGACTCACTCCAAGGCTTTGTAATAGTCATGGTGCACTGTATCCTCCGCAGAGAGGTAGGACAGATTCAGATCCTCCAGCCTCTCATTACCTAGCTATTATCTTTTTTATCTTTTATTCCTGCTATACTGTGACACTCTCAGGGTCTGTTTGGATATTGCTTGTCGGAATGAGTTTCATATCACTGATGAAATAACTTAATCTTATAGGTGCAAGATGCATTTAGATGTCGACTGAGGAACTGTAAAGACCCAATCAACGCTGATGCAACTGGCACTTTCCCTAATGGCCATGCACAAATTATGGTAACTATCTTACAGCTCTATCTCCATGATTATGGCACAAGCTTACAAATATGGCCTAGATCAGTGTTGCATATTCTTGATATTTTTTGTCTCAGAGGTGACATTTTTGTAATGATTTGATTAGATTTTATTTATAGATTTCGCATCAATATTTTAGATTTTAGATTATGTTAGACTTTTCAAAACATAAAATAAATGCATTATATGACTTTTTAGTCACTTATAGATTTTTTTACATTGCTATATGTTTTATTTTGAAGGCCAACAAACAGGCACATTGTCAATAATATTGATATCCTAATGCAAAATTTTTAATACTGAGAATACAATGAGAACATAGTGGCACATATAGACATAATGAATGAGTTAAAAAGGCCATTCATGCCAAATGTGTGTTGTGAAGCATTTTTAGATATGGCTTTAGGAAACAGATGTGTGTCCATGTTACCCAATTACATTAACTCCATTTCAAATGTCGTGAGCACAACCCATCCACCCTGCTGTGTGCCATGTCTGTATTTGTTTTTCATTTTGTGAAGAAGAATGTTTTTCTTTTTCACCTTGTGATTGAAACATGACGGATTTCTATGTAAACTTCAGTAATGCGCAATATCACCATGAGATTTGAGCAGCTGGCTGTTTTGTTTGTTTGTTTGTTTTGTTTTGGGATTGTTTTCTTTTAGTTTCTTCTTTATTGTCTCTATCGTAGGAATAAATTTGGTAAGAGTGGTCATTTAATTCTTTTTCTAGACCTTTTTTTTTTTACTGTATTTACTATATTTCTGTATATTTACTGTATTTTACTATATGTTCCATGTGTGGGTAATGTTGTCATTTTATTAGATTAAAGGATTGAAAGTTGTTTTTTTTTTTGTCATTTAGTTTGTCAAAAAGAAATTATGCTGGTGATAGCCCAAGCTGTTGCTTCAAAAAATTACAGAATTACAAAGTTATAATTAAGTTGACTATACAAGAGGAGTATTGCACTTATGCCCAAATATTGCACATATTTCAATTTATTGTTGGATAGCCCCTTGAGATGCAGCATCTCATTTTCAAGGGTGTCCAAAAGACACAAATACAAAATAATACAAATACATAGACAAAACAAAACTAACACACAAAACAAATATACAATAAGCTCACTCGGCTTCTTCAATCCCCACCCAAACCAATAAATGTTACAACGTAACAATGCTCGTACAACAAAAGGTAAGACATATACAAGTTCATATATCATTTAGCCAATATACAATAGAGCAATGCATGCAAATAGAGAAAAAGAAACAAGGTCAATTCACCATACAACAGGGACCACCAACAACAGGGTACAGTTATCCACATATGGAAAATAAAGGTGCAATCATAACAGAATAAAATAAGACTTGTGCAGCACATAAACCAGACAAAGTAGCTACACTTGCTCACGTCAATAGCATGAACAGTGTGATTAAAATATTGAAATAAAGATGGCTTAAAATAACAAAAAGTGGTAATAGATCTTAAGGAAGGCGAAAGTTTATTGAAGTCACAAGGTACTTTAAAATGAAAAGCTTTACGTCTGACATCTGTGAAAATTTTTGGTACCGTAAAAAAGAGATGTAGCGTATCCCTAAGAGGATATGCGGAACTAAAAGGAACAAGTAAGTGGTTCAAATTCGGGGGACAATTGAAGTAAGCACATTTGAAAATAAACTGAAACCAGTGAAGGTCCCTTCTTGATTTGGGCTTCAACCAATTATGGTGAGTATTGAATGGACACCTCGAGACAAATCTACATAGACAATTGAAAACAACAGTTAGTGGCCTAAGGACAGTGTCAGTGGTATTCAGATAGCATAGTCAGCATTATCGATAATAGGCATTATCAGCTGAAAGATGATTCTTTTTCTGACTTCAAAGGTAAAACAATTAACTGAACGGTAGAGTATAAGGCGAGATATGTGGGATTACAGGTTGTGGCTCTGCACACATACAATATACCTGAGTTTTAGTAAATGGTCTGCACTTATATAGTGCCTTTTAACCTTAGAGGATCTACAAAGTGCTTCTTTGTTTCTCATTGAAACAGCTTCTCACTGTTTCTCATTCACCCATTCACACACACACACACACTCGCACACCAATGGTAGCAGAGCTGCCATGCAAGGTGCTAGCCTGCCATCAGGAGCAATTTGGGGTTCAGTGTCTTGCCCAAGGACACTTCAGCATGTGGATGCATGTGGGCCAGGGATCAAACCGCAAACCCTGCAATTAGTGGACATTGCTCTACCACCTGAACCACAACCACCCCAAGTTTGTGAATTGCACATAGGATTTGACAGTTAGTCTGATCGTTGTGGTGGTGTTATTGTTGTTGGGCTGTGCCCTTACTTGATTTCAGAGTTTTGAAATGGCCCTTATAATAATAAGCTGTTTTAAAGCATGATAGTGTGGATGTGAATGGCTCTATAATGCCTGTCAGATGGTAGGAGCATGAACAAAATGTTGCTGGGGTGAGTTAGGTCCATAATGACCCAGGCTGCCCTCTTCAGGCAGTGCTATCTCTGCGTGTTCTCTATGATATGGCAGTTCTGTTTCCGTGATGTGTTTTGATGACTTCCTGATTGGCCCAGGTACTATTTGTGAACCATGCTGTAACTCCGTATGTCAGAAGGCTCCCTATAGCACAGACATTTACCAGTAGTTTCTGGGCCAGGTTGGCTCTCATCAGCCTGCTCAAGTAGTAAAGCAATGCTGTGCCTTCCCTACTATAGAGGTGTTGACGAACTCAGAGAGGTCATAAGTGATGTTAATGCCCAGGAATTTAAATCTGGACTCTTTCCACTAGACTTGCCACAATATCAAAATGTTCACACCGGTACGGTATCCCTAGTTCAAACTGGTAATACCAGTATTGGCACAGGTTGGATACTAGATGGTGCTATATGTGGAATGTCCACAAACTTGGCGGTGAGGTAGCATGCAGCGGCCACTTTGGGTCCACTAATATGGTGCATGTTACATGTAGCCTATACCAATTTGGAAACGTTTTGAACAGATGTACATCGGAAACACTGGTGTACATGTCAACCATCGAAAGATTCTACTGAACATTGGAGAACAAAGCTCAGGAGGAATACACTATGGACTGCGAGATGAGCTACGCAACCTCGGGCTACTACATGAACCAGGCCCTGGGACCAAGGTATTGCCTGATGCCACTGGCCGGAAGAGAATGTGACGGAAACGGTGTGCGAGGCAGCGGAAGCGCGGAAAGCGACCGGCATCCGTGCTAGGCTAACGGCTAACCCAAGACGTCCAGCTCGACCATCCATTCTCCTCTCCAGTGTTTGCTCTCTCAAGAGAGCAAATGCTCTCTTTGCTCTCTCAGTGTTTGCTTTCATTATTTAAGGCGTTATATTTGTTAGAATATTGATATAGGAACTGCTGTCATTAAGCAAGTTTCATTCATAATGTTTTCCCTCTTTAAACAGGTATAAAATTTCATACCGGTATCGTCCCACATACATGACCATATACCATGGCAAGTCTACTGTCCAACAGTTATGCTCTGTTCTCCATGTTTTCCTGTAGTCAGTGGTGATTGTTTCCATCTCACCAGATTTTGACCCTTATCCCTGTAGGCTGATTGATAACTTTTGTGTCCTACTCAAACCTTATGATGCTGTTGGAGGTGTAAACGGTCACACAGTCAGAAGTGAATAGGGTGTAGGAGAGGGGGTTGAGCATGAGGTGATGCTCTAAATGTGATAAAGATGTTAATGATGTAGATTGTCAGCTAATCTGTGTAGGGTTTTAGCACCCATCCCAGGACATCATCAGGTCCTTCAGTCTTCTTCGTATTGACACCTTGCAGGACCCATTACCTTGTGTGTTGAAAATGAGCAGTGTCATTTTCAGGGATGGAGTCTTTAGCATAGTTTCCCTGTTTCCATTATTAAATCTGGCAATGAAAAAAAATGTTAAGTTTGTCTGCCAGAGTGGCATTATATTTGGGGGTGCCTCTGGTGTTGTGCTAAATCAGAAAAATATATATACATATATATTCAGGCCAGAAGCATTCCAGTACCACGGTTCAGAACCTAATAATAATTACTCCATTTCAATGATCCTGCAGTCTTCTGGTTCCTTGTCTTCAGTTTAACATTGTCCTCAGTATTTACTATGTTGAGGGATGAGGGATTTTGGATGAGGCATTAATACAGCAGGAATCATCTTTCATTACATTGTAAATACAAGGTTATAAGAAGCTCTTTCATAGCAATCTACAGCAGTTATTTAATGTCCTTTTAACTAAATCTAAAGCACACCTCTGGATTTATCACATTTTATCCTCATTTTTGACTTTCAATACAGTTCTTCTGTGAGCAATTTTTTTAGAATGACTTCAGAACTTGCTGTTCTCTTGATTTAATGGTGTTTCCTCATAATAGCCACTTTCCCCCCATCTTCTAATGTTTTTTTTCTGAGGTCATTTGATGAATCATTTTCTCCATGATGATTCCATTGTGCACAGGGCCTTCTGTCCTTTAGGATTAGTTACTGTGACTACCTTTATTCTATTAGAACATATATTTCCTATGAATCAGCAGATGAAAAACCAAGTCAGGCCTATTTTATAATATAAATAATAATAAATAATTGTGGTCATACTGTTATGTTGACTGAAAATATAAATCACACATAATTTATTATTAATTTTTCTCTCTCCACAGACTGATTTCGAAAAAGATGTGGACATTGCCTGTCGATCAGGTAAGTAATAGATGGTGGATTTTCATTCTAATTACTGTGCTTTTCATGGTTCAGATCAGTCATGAATAGGTAAAAAAAAAAAAAAACTCTGCGGTGGTGGTTCTGAGGTAAATATCTCATAATCTTTCCATATTGAGCTGTGATTAAAATGGGGAAAAATTGCTTGTGACTTATCGTCTGTAAAGAACAAGCTATAACATTAAGAGACTTTAATAGAATACTTTACAAAAAAGCTACCATCGTTAGTAAGTGCAGATAAATGTAAAATAATAATATTTGTTTAAAAAGGTAGAAGAGACAGTTACCATTTTAGCATTTTTCATGTTTTACTTCAGCTGTGAATACAAAGGGAACTGCACAGTTCTTGGAAGCCCAGTGAAGCTATTTTATTTATCCATTTCCTAATAAATATTACCAATACTTGTCCACCCACAGCTCTCCATAAAGATATGGGCTCTTGTCGTGCTGCCACCATCACCGGAACACTGTCACGCATCTCCCTCAATGACGAAGAGGAAGAAAAAGGCCCAGAGGGCCTCAACTACTCCACCTTGCCGGGTAACATCATATCGAAAGTGATCATTCAACAGCCATCAGGCCTGCACATGCCCATGAGCGAGCCATGTATGGGCGAGAGTGCAAGTGACATGCACCGCACCGTTTACTTGTGCACAGATGATGGCATGCGGCAGAGTGAACAAGAGCTCAGCAGCCATGTGCAGCAGGGACCCATGGAGACGGACTACATTGTGATGCCTCGGGCCTCAGCAGCAGCATCACTGCCCACTGGCTCAAGCAGTGTGCCCACTCTGCTGAAGGAGGATAGCAAGAGAAACATTACCATGGACACTCTGCAACATGACAGGCTGATGCACTACAAGGTGGGCACTGAGTTTAACATCGGCCCATCAGGGATGGAGCATATGACCGCAGGAATGGAGCAGCAGTTTCCTGGAGCCTTGGAACACATGCAGACCCTGTCATTTGAGCCTCGCACCGCTGTCAAGAACTTCCTAGCTGAAATGGAAGAGACCGTAGGAATGGCACGAAGTGAGACTGGCTCAACTACCTCCATGAGCTCTTTAGAGGTAAGTTCTTAACATTCTACTAGACTTTTAAACAGAGCATGCCCTTTAGAGGATGCCATAATGAACCATTTTTAACAAAAAAATGGAAAATTATTGTGGCAACACCAACAAAGTGATTAAGAACTACTGACTGAAAGGTTATTAGATATCTGCTTCTCAAGGATTTTTTTCATATTGTTTGTTAAAATCACAAACATACAGTTTCAGACTTGGTCCATGACAAGGCTCCATCCTGCAAAGCTGATCTGTCAACCACTATTCAACAAAGTTGGAACCAGCTTGATGGAGAATATTGTTTTTCATTAGTGAAGTCCATGCCTCAAAGAATTCAGGCCATCATAAAAGCCTGAGGCCGAGCAACAAAGTACTAATTGTGATTTTTTTTTTCATGATCCCATATTTTTTTTTCCCTCAACATTGAGTAATTCCTTCATTTATTCCTCTACTTGATCCGGAAAAAATATGCTATTAAGTAAAACTATTTGCGTTGTTTGAGATATGTTTCACGAAGCCAGAACGTAATATTAAACAAAAATTGTTTAGTGTCATATCTGTGCTTTGTTTATTTGCTACAAAGAAACAAGCTGCATCCACTAAGTGTGGTGATTCCATAATTTTTGCATGATGGACTGAGCTGTCTACACAATGGATCTCGTCACAGATCGACTGTTGGACTATGCGAGTATAGATTGATCCTTGAAAGTCCAATGCACTCCCATGAGGGGCATGAAACGAGCTAGTAGGGGACTGCCTGCTAGGGCTATACCATCAGTGATGAAGGTGCTCGTATCGAAGTATCACCAAGGGTATTACATGAGGTGGGCAGGCCTGGCAGGAACTTCGAATGGTCAGTTAACGTGGGCTCTGGCGAAGACTGCTGAGGTATACTTGACCGAGGATCTGCATGTAATGATATGTATGCTCATGTCATGTCATGAAGAGCGAGGATAAGTATGCAGCACAGGAGCCGCAAGTTACTTCAGAGGGTGGACTAACTGCCTTTCAGCCTCACATCCGGCCAACTTGTTGCGCCTTTGCTTACTAGTCTGCACCTCTCAGTTGTTGAGCCTGCAGTCAATGGTCAGTAAAGGAAGAGAGAGTGGGACTTGAAAGGATATTCAAGGCTTAACACCTATATTTTATTTCTAAGTACTTGGGCAAACAACCCAACCCCAAATCAGAAGTAAAGAAAATGTATCCAACCCATGCTCTTCTGGAATGAATAAAACACTGATGAACTAAATAATTACAAATTATGCTTTCATGATAAAAACAAAAGTGACCAGATTTTAGCAAGAAGCTTTTCATGTAGTTGCTATATTTGTTTTGCAATCTAACACATGCCTCTTTGCTTATACAGAGGAGAAAGTCAAGGTACCAGGACCTCGACTTTGAGGTATGTAAAACCTTTTCATTGGTGAAGTGCATGTCTCAGGCTTTTCTTACATCAACGAAAGGGCCATTTGTTGCTTTTGTGTTTTACTCTTTAATTATAACTACTTTGTGTAGCACTTAAGCTTATTGGAGGAGCAAGGTCCTGACAAATATACGATTTATTGAGCTTTACAGTTACAGTGAAAGCAGTGCTGTCAGCTGCCACACAGAGTAGCAATTCCCATTCCCATTTTATCCCTTTACATTCAAAGATCTCAAGCTGAAAATCAAATAGTTATTCTGAAGTTCACAGAGAACATCCTGTTTCTGCCCTTAACCTAAATTGCAAAAAAAAAAAAAAAATTATAATTTAAAAAGTGCTACTGCAATCCTTTTTTTGGTTCATGAAATCTATGCTGCCATTTATCATGACTTTGTTATAGCACTTAGCCAAAGAATCTGCAAGTTTTCTTCTATTTAAAGCATTCAAAAGCTTTACTAGTCTTTCAGTGAAAAATGTTTTTTTTTTTTTTTTTTTTATCAATGTGGCAAGAGGCAGTGTGTTTCCTGATACAACATTATGGTTATCAGCTTGATCGAACTCCAATTACCCCCCCCCCCCCACCATTCCTTGCCATTGCAGAAAGTCATGCACACCAGGAAAAGACACATGGAGCTGTTCCAGGAACTGAATCAGAAATTTCAAACCCTGGACCGATTTCGAGACATACCAAATATGGGCAGCATGGTGAGTAAGAATGATTGGAGGGGGAGTCGGGCCATGCCACAAGCACTATATTTAGGCCTCCACTTTCACACTCACATGATCCTTGTTCAGGAAGTGAGTGACCAAATGAATTAATAGATGCCCAGTCAATGCATTCATTCATCAGTGGAATACTACTCCATTTACTAGGACATGTGCCTTTAAAATGTTTGTTTCTTTTTCCATTGACTAATCATTGCTTGGTAGATGCATGACAGAAAACCACTTGATTTGCTCACATTCAGACATTTCAGGGGTCTGCTGCTGATTTGGTATTGCCATAATTTTATGGTAATTCACAGCCAAGCCACCTGACTGAAGTAGTCAAACCTCCAATTCAAACATCATATATAGGTTGTTAGAAAAGATATTTACTAAGTCAGAGATTCTCAACCTTTTGTAACTAAAGCCCCACCAAGCCTCCCCTATCATGTGGCACCCCCACCTCCATATTGGAAGAGAGCAGGTATAATGATTATCTATTCTATATAAACTCTATCTATATATAACCTATTCTATAATCTGTTTTGATAGATAGATAGATAGATGGATAGATAGATAGATAGATAGATAGATTTTTTTGCTTTTGTACTTTTTTTAATTTCTTTTCATAACTTTTCATTATGACTTTTTAAATAACTTTTATAACTTTTATAAAACTATATAACGGACAGCTTTATATTATTTTTTATAAATTGTTAAAGGGGTCTGAAAAGTCGCTAAGTTGTCAACACTGGTCTGCACTGACAGCTAGATAAAAGGCAGGCTACGGGGGAGAAGAAACACTGGGTTTTTCCATTTCAATTTAGAACCATTTGAAAAGCAATAAAATACACCGAGTACCCAAATGATGCCCTGTGAATGAAAATTATTTTTTTTTCTTGAAAACAATTTGCCCCCCCCAATCTCTCCGTGCCCCCTCTGTTGAGAACCACTGTACTAAGTAAATAAAGGCAAGACACTTTAAGTGTATACAGAGTATAAAAAATATATAAAACATACACACACACACACGTACACACACATATACAACCTTGCAATTGTGTCTTGTGTCTTTTCACTCATATTCCAATTAGCCTCCCAGCACAGTGTGTCTTTGTCATGGTGCTTAGTAACCCTATGATATTTAAATATATTGAAAACAGAGATATCTTTAGTGCGATATCTCAAGTAGGAGCAGTTGAAAGTTTGTAGTATTTATATGGAATTACCACTGTAACCAGCAGATGAACTGATTAGCTTTTGGAATTGATCCTAACGGGATCAAGGTCACAGCAAGCTAAAGTGTCTGACATAGTGTTTCTTTACTAGCTTCCTTCCCATTTTAAGTATATTTTAAGGGTATTTGTAGAATACATAGTAGTAACAAGGACTAGACTTGCTGGCGGAAACATCCATGTCAACACCATTGGTCTTTAATCACCATTATACTTGATTTATGCACACATCATGCCTATCATGAAGTAGCACACGCAGAAAAATTATTTAAATATAGTTGTCTCCCACTTGAATCAGGGCCTTAGTTTTGTATCAAAAGGATATTGGACTATACTGTACTGTACTGTACTATGCTATGCTATGCTATACCATACCAAGCAAATAATGGCTGTTTTCCAAAGAAGTACATTTAACCATATTTTTCTTAGGTATGCACAAAGGTAGTACAGTATAGTCCTGTTTGTTGACCAGCTTGGGCATGTTTATGATACACAATTTAGACATAAAATGAATATCTACCAAACACAGTAAACAAGCTACATAGCAGCCCAAATGTGTATCATTAGCGAATGTGGCCTTTCTGAAATACCATTGTCTTGTCTCAAAATGTTTTCTTGCACAGGATAAGGCAATGCCCAATAAAAACCCTTGGGAAAGCTACAACCCAACCTGTGAGTACCAGAACTACGCCACAATGAATGTACTGGAGTCGGACACCAAGGACTCTCTGGAGATGACTCCTGCTGAGTGGGAAAAATGTGTAAACCTTCCACTGGATGTCCAAGAGGGAGACTTCCAAACAGAGGTGTAATCAGAGGATCAAATGAAGCAGGACATATTTTGCACTGGGAAAAAAGTGGAAACCACTTCAGGCAGCCTTGGCAAGACATATCTGGGTCCTAGAAATATAGCAGGGACATCATGTGCCAATAAGATTTTAAAAAGGACTAAAGGAGATATAAATGATTTAAAAGACAAAAACATCATTTTTTGTATTCTCACTAGTGTACTTAGTGAGGGAGCAGCAAGGTGTATAATATAACCATCATGTGTTTTGAACATATCTGTTGAAGAGAATTGGATCTACAAAGGTATATCTTTCTAGATGAAACCTCAAAAATAGAAAACACACCATGACACTATGCTATGTCAACCCAAAAGCTTCATTGGGCTCAGTTTTTTTTTTAGTTCAGTGGTGACTGAGTCCAGGAGCACAATGTACATAATTATGCAGGTTTTTAAAAGGTTTATAACAAGTCAGTTTGGCCATTACTACACTTTTTACTTTATGACATGAAAAATAGAGCGGCAAGGAGGATTTTTCCTGTCATTTAAAAATGAATGTTTGTCAAGCTACATTCTTCATTGCTTTAAATGCAATAAAGGTAATACTCACTTTTATATGAATAATATATTTCACAACTTTAATACTGCAGAATCTGCTTGAAGGCACTCAGCAAGCTCTCTCATCTGCAGCCCTGTATAAAATATTTAAAAATGAAAAATGTTGTATGGTGTAAATAAAACTTTTGTCTACATCTGTTTTACTTGTGTCAAGTTTATTTTGCTGAGAAAAGATTTAAAATGCCAACCTGATGAGATACCGGAAAAATGTTAACATTTGAAAAAGGAATGTAAATAAAAGAGATAATATGTTCATAATGCTTCAGAGGATGTGTCAACTCTGTCCTGTACTGCACTTCATGATGGTCTGATTATCAAAATATAATTATGAATGTTCAGTGATTAATTAATGTTTAGTTACTGCTTTATCCTGGTCAAGATCACAATGGAGCTAGTGAATACAATACAATCTGGATGGGAGGCCAATCAATCACAGGTCCCCATGCACACACATCCACATGCTTATTCACACTTATGGGCAATTTTGAGTAGCCAGTCCACTTACTGACATTTTTGAGAGATGGGAACAGTAACTCAAGCTCAGAATTGAACAGGGGACCTTGGAACCAGCAACGCTATGCCACCAAGCCACTTGAATATTTTTTCTAAATTAAATATACAACATACTAAACAGCAAAAGTATTTAAAAATAATAATAATAATAAAGGAAATGTGTAATAGTAAGTTTTTGGGCCAGCAGGGCCACCAGAACAGCTTCACTGTTCCTTGGCATAAATTCTACTATGTCTAAGTCTCTGTAACTGTACTGGAGGCATGAATGCCCTTCTTCCAAAAGTTATTCCGTCATTAGTAATAGCTTAGTTTGTGCTAAGTGTATATAAAGTTAGCTCTCTGATGGAGAAGATTACAGCATTAGAGGTGTGCATCCAGACTCTAGAGAGGGTTAGTGAAAGTGAGAGCACTGTAATTTCTGTAAGTTTGTAATGTAATGGGAGATAGCAATCCCCCAACTCCGGCATTTGAGTCCTCACAGCGGGATGATGACTTGGCGGCATAATCGCGAAGCTAACACTAAGGATCACCCACAGGAGCACCACTCCTCTCCGCTTCATGTGTCCAACAGGTTTGCCCTCTTCAGTGATGCACCCACTGAGAAACCTGAAAGAGCTCTGGTTATAGGAGACTCTAGCTCAAGGCATGTGAAATTAGCTTGGCCTTTAAGGGCTCCAGCAGCTTTAGTTACGTGTATACCAGGAGCCAGGGCACCAGTCATAGCAGGTAATCTTAAGGTCTTAGGCAAGCACAGGTTTTCAAAGATAGTTATTCATTTAGATAGTTATTCATCAGTCAGAGGTTACTAAGAGTAACATTTTAGAGGTGTGTAAAATAGCGAAGGCGATGTCCGATGCACTATGCGCCGGCCCAATCCCAATGCAGCATGGCAATGTAGCTTACAGCAGTTTATGCTTGCTGAACTGCTGGATGTCCAGGTGGTCCTCCGAAAACAATGTGGGCTTTATAGGTAATTGGAGCAGTTTTGCGGGCAAGGCTGGCCTGTTAGGCTGTCCATCCCACTCGGGAAGGTGCTGCTCTCATTTCTTGCAGCATAGCACATAGTCTCAGAACAGGCCTAGTTAATCGTTGATAATCTAGCGCCAAGGCCAGGGAGCAGACAAGCAAGCTAAACAGACCATCTGGTAGCTGCACCGAGTCGTCACCTAGGTTCCACAATATCAAGACTGTGTCTGTTCCCCGGGCTAAACAAAAATCTAGAAACACTCAGAAAGTTGGTTTTAGTAACCTAATTACTTAAGTTAAATATTAGATCTCTTGCATCTAAAGCAATTATTGTTAATGAAACCATTACTGATCAGGAATTTAATATAATGTGTTTAAAAGAAAAATGGATTAAACCAAATGAGCACATAGCAGTAAATGAAGCTGGCCCTCCTGGATACAGTTATATACATCAGCCCCGTCTAACTGGCAGAGGAGGAGGTGTCACACTTATTTATAATGATAATCTAGGAGTCACACAAAAATCTAGTCATAAACTGAACTCCTTTGAGGTTCTTCATACTATTATAACATATGTAGCCACAAAAAATATGTCTACTGAGTCTATTCTGCTAATTATTATTTATAGACCCCCAGGGCCATATTTTGAATTCCTTGGTGAATTTGCAGATTTTTATCTCAAACCTGGTTGTTTGTCTAGACAAAGCATTAATTAATTTGGTCCCAACTAAACATAGTAGAACAGCAAGGCCAACTCTTTTGTTTTTGCCATACACTGAAGACATTTGGGTTTGAACTCAAACGATGAATATGAAATGATAATTTCAGCCTTAATTTCCTGATATTTACATCAACATGTGTTAAACAATTTAGAACGTGGCACCTTTTGTTTGAACCCACAAATTTGTCAAGTGATCAAAAATATTGGAACATTCTGTCTGACAATTTACAGAGAAATTTACAGAAATGTGGTCACTGGTTTGCTGTGATATGACAGAACCCCCCACAAGGGGGACAGAACCCCCCACAAAATATACTCCCTCCCCCGGCGGTCCTGGCCCTCTGGGCAAAATGTTCACACAGACCCTCAGGTTCCAATGCAGGCATTGTCCAACAAGTAGCAGGTTCCGCAAAGAGCCGAGGAGCAGACATGGGGCTGGGGCTGCTTCTCTGGGATTATTAGGCGAGACCCTGGCTTGGGAAGTTGTGTCGTCAGCTTTAGACAGGGGCTTGACTTGATGTTTAGAAACGTCCTCAGTGGAGCACGAAGACGGAGCGACGTCCTCAGCAGAGCAGGGAGGCAGAGCGATGTGCTCAGCTGAGCAGAAAGGCAGAGCGGTGTCCTCAGCTGAGCAGGAAGGCAGAGCGGCGTCCTCAGCGGAGCAGGAAGGCAGAGCGGCGTCCTCAGTGGAGCAGGAAGGCAGAGAATGACATTCTCCATCGACTCTGCAGGCTGAACTTGGTTGGCTGTGTCACCAGACTCAGGTGTATGCAGAGCTTGGTTGGCCGCGTCGTCAATCTCGAGCGTGATCAGAACTTGGTTGTCCATGTCAACAGACTCGGCGTGAGCAAATCTTGGTTGGTCGTGTTGTAGGTTTCAGGTGTGAGCAGAACCTGGTTGGTCGTGACGTCGGCTGCAGGTGTGAGCAGAACCTGGTTGGTCATGACGTCGGCTTCAGGTGTGAGCAGAACCTGGTTGGTCGTGACGTCGGCTTCAGGCGTGAGGAGAACTTGGTTGGTCGTGTCAACAGACTCAGGCGTGAGCATAACTTGGTTGTCTGTGTCAGTGACCTTGGACTGGAACTTGGTGTGGAAGGTCACATCGTCGTGCTGGAACTTGGCGTAGGATGTTGCCTCGTCAAATTCAGACAGGAACATGGCTTGAGAGGTTGTCTCTTCGACCTCAGACATGAACATGGCTTGGGAGGCCGTGTCTTCGACCTCGGACAGAAACTTGGCTTGAGAGGCCCTCTTTTAGACCTCAGACAGGAACATGGCTTGAGAGGTTGTCTCTTCGACCTCGGACAGGACCTTGGCTTGAGCGTTCGTCTCTTCAACCTCGGACAGGAACTTGGCTTCAGAGGTCATCCCGTCGACCTTGGACAGGAACTTGGCTTGAGAGGTAGTCTCTTCGGCCTCGGACAGGAACTTGACTTTATGCTGGAGCTTTGGAGATGAGACAACCTCATGGGTCTCGTGCTAGGGCTCTGGGGAGAAGGTCACCATGTTGACCTCCAACTGAGGCTCTGGAGCTGAGACTACCTCGTGGGTCTCAGGTTGGAGCTCTGGAGATGAGACTACTTCATGGCTCTCGTGCTGGAGCTCTACAGGTGAGACCACCTTGTGGCTCTCAGGTTGGAGCTCGGGAGATGAAGTCGCCACGTTGACCTCTGGCTGGAGCTATGTAGATGAGACCACCTCATGGATCTCATGCTGGAGCTCTGGGGAGGAGGTCGCCATGTTGACCTCTGGCTGGAGCTCTGAGGTCCACTTGTGGAGCCATTTGTGGGCACGCCAGCTGCTCTTGAAACACTCCTAAGAGCAGAAATATTTTCCATGGATCCTGAGTTTCCTGCATGTAGGACACTGTAGAGTGGCCTCTTTACGGCAGCCCTCGGTCTAGCAGGTTTGTGTTACCTATGGTCTGTTGACCTGGGGCTGAGCTGTGGAGACCCTCCTGTCGGCCACTTTCCTCTCATAATAACAGGTGAAAGTTGGAGAGGGTTCATCCGTTAAGCTGGGCCTTCCTAACATTTTCTCCAGGTCAGGTTTGAACCCTGGACGTCCGAACACCTGAACTAAAAGTTTCACCAGATGGCTTACTTGGCTAAGCTTGCGCCCCCTACCAGTGGGCAGTGGGCATTTTAATTGCTCAGGACAAACGAGGAACTCATGAAAAACTATCACAAAACATAAAAACAGTCATTGATCAGGGAACAACACACAGTATTAAGAACCAAAGGTATGCAAACTTTAGAACTGGTTCATTTGTGTAAATTCAGTTATTATTGTGTTTTGTGAACTATATGTAAACATCTGTTATGTGAAATAGCTTATTCAGGGCAGTACTAAATGAAAACAAAATGCATTTTTAATGATCCCTCTTATGTGCAAAAAAAATTTCAGATTCTGCAAGGGGTGTATAAATTTATGAGCACAACTGTATTTTCTTACCTGCAAATTTCTCTTGCCTGTATAAAGAACTGAATGGCTTTGCCCCGCAGTGCTTGAGCAAACCTCTGGTCTTTTATGATCCACCATGCCTACTTCGATCAAAAGGTTCATGCTATTTGTTGGTACTTTGAATAGTATAGGCTATAATAGTGAAATCATTGAAGGAATAAGTATGTTACGGTTAAGCTATCAAAAGTAACATCTAATCATGTATGACCAATGTTTAAGTTATTAAAGAGAAATCAGTATGTTAATCAAAAAAACTAAGATCATTTTAGGTCAAGCTGGAGAGATCATTTTGGTGAAGATCAGTGAACATATGCACTGCAGTTACAAATGTGCCTTTTCTTTTAGGCCTACTCTGTTGTTTCTCAGGGGAAAAAAATCATACTCTGTTTTAATCTGTATCTTTTACCAAATTGATTTTAATGACTTCATTAGATGTATGGTGAAATACATGACATAAGTCAGTAAAATGAAACTTTTTAAAAAATAAGCTTAGTAAACTTGTGCCACAGTTATAGATAAGATGTGGAGAAAGAAACATAATTGTGGAGAATTATCAGTAATATTATCAAAAGAAATAATGGGAAACCCCACCTAATGAGATCATTGTTTTAGCATTGTGTAAAAACCTAAGCACTGATTGTAACAGTCAGATGATCTGCAGATATCTCGGCTTTTGTGATTCATTAATAAAAGTCTTTTTCTTAAACCCCTGGACTCTGAGATTTTATTTTAAGTTAAGGTGATTTTCCACAACACTACACGTTACTCCTGAGATGACAGTGATCCTGACACTGTCTGCTCTTTGGACCTGCAAGAGCCATCCAATACCCTATTTCTGGTTGTAGTTCTCATCACTGCTGCTGCTGAGGATGGCCCCACATGGACAACCTAAAGTTACCTGAGATTACTGTAGATAGTACCATGTAAAAACCATGAAGATGGCCTTGGACTGCAATTGATACGAACAGTTTTGCTACGATAGCTTTTGGACTGCAGTTGTCACAAACAGTTTTGCACTCATGTATCTGTGAACAGTTGATAACATCAACAAAATAGACTTCATGTGAAAATTATAATGAATTTCCTGGTTACACAATTACACAGTTATAGAAGATAATTATTTATAATTGCACTATCCGTTGTCACCCAGATGAGGATGAGGTCCCTTTTGAGTCTGGTTCCTCTCAAGGTTTCAACCTCATATCGTCTCAGGGAGTTTTTTCTTGCCACTGTTGCCTCAGGCTTGCCAATTATGGATAAATCTGTAAATGTAAAATTTATATATATCGTGAATTTTTATATTTCTGTAAAGCTGCTTTGGGACAATGTCTATTGTTAAAAGTACTATACAAAAAAAAAACCTGGATTGAATTTAATTGAGTAATTTAACTGAATTGTGTTGTTACGGTACCGCCGGGAGATGGCGCTGTGGCGACCACGTGCACAAGCGGCTTGAGAGCGCGCACGTGCATGTGATTGAAGTGCGCATGGACACTAAAGCTGTGTCAAGTGTTGCCAGCTGTCGGCAATCAAGAGACTCGTTACTTAAACCCCTCGCGTTGCTGCGCACATCACATGGCATTAACCTAACGTCAAGTAAAGTAAAGTAAAGTAAAGTAAAGTAAAGCAGAGAAAGGACTAATGGTGTAAGGACTAACGGAGAAGACGACGTAATGAATAATGGTGCCAGGTTGTGATGTTACCATGCTCGGTCTGTTTTCCTGTTCCTTAGCTTACGTTTTGCTAAGAGTGTTTATGCCATGCCAGAGTTAAGATTGTGTATGCCCTGTCCTAGTTAAGAGTGCTTCTGCCCTGTCATAGTTAAGTGTTTATGCCCTGTCATAGATAAAAGTGCTTATGTCCTATCATGGTTAAGTGTTTAGGCCATGTCATAGATAAGAGTGCTTCTGCCCTGTCATAGTTAAATGGTGTGTTCATGTTCTAGTTACATGATGTGTTCATGCTCTAGTTAAATGATAAGTTCAGGTCACAGTTAGATGTGTTCATGTCTTAGTTTAGAGGAGTGTTCCTGCCTAAGTTAAATGTATGTTTGGTGCATGAGTTAAGCTACTGGTTCTAGGCATAAGCCTGTCCTAAGTTTTGTGCTTCACGTTTCATCCCGAGTTGAGGGATAGGTTTTTCATTATAAGTCTTTAGCGTAAGTTCAAACAAAGACTGTACTCCTGGCTTACTTCCTGTCTCCAAGTCCTGTTTCGTAACAGAATGCCGCACCAAACCATGGGAGTAGCAGGAGATCTCCTGGTCGGGAGATGCTCGGATTACTGGCCGCGTTTCCTCTCAGTCCAGTTTCCACAGAGGACGGCCACCGAACTCCCGCCGGTAATGCATGGGTGGGGACACCACCCGCTGCGGTTCCTGTTCCTCAGCCAGGTGTACTTTGCCAGCCTGGTGCCCCCAAGCCTACCAAGAAACAGTGGTTGGGCTTCCTAGTATCCCGGTTTTATGGCCCGGGATTGGGCAGTGCAGCTGGCCCGTTCAGGGTCCAGTGCCCTCCGTGACGTCACCCAGTTCTCGGAATTTTTCTGAAGAAGTTCTCGCAGCAGAGGCAACTAAACCGCCTGGATGTGCTGAGAGGGGAATCGAGGTGATGGACAAGGAGAACTGGCCATTCCACCCCTATTATGCATGGCTGGACCGGATAGAAGCAGCAGCTTCGCCTCAGCTTCTGGTCGACGTGGTGGAGAGGATGTCTAGATGCATGTCTGAGGGCTGCGGGAAGGAGACCAAGCTACAATGCCCTACCTGCAAAAAACTGGGTCTCCAGGAAGCATTCTACTGCTCACAGGAATGCTTCAAGAGCAGCTGGCAGGAGCATAAACAATTACACCGGCGAGCCCGTGCGGAGATCCAGCCCAAGGTCAGCAGGGCGACCTCGGAACTCCCGCCAGAGGTCAACCAGGTGACCTCAGAGCCCCAACCTGAGACCTGCGGGGAGGTCTCAGCTCCGGAACTCCAGCCCGAGGTTAACCTGGCAACCTCTGGGTCCCCGTCTGAGGTCAACTTGGCGACATCAGAGCTCCAGCCCGAGACCTACGGGGAGCTCTCAGCTCCGGAGCCCCAGCCCGAGGTTAACCTGGCGACCTCGGAGCTCCAGCCAGAAACCCCCGGGGATGTGTCTGCCACTGAGAAAACTGCCCTGCTGTCCTGTCCTTCAGAGGAAGCTGTCCCGCTGTCCTGTCCTGCTGAGGAAGCTGTCCCGCTGTCCGGCCCTGCTGAGGAAGCTCTTCCACTGTCCTGTCCTGCTGAGGAAGCTATCCTGCTGCCCTGTCCTGCTGTCCGGCCCTGCTGAGGAAGCTGTTCCGCTGTCCTGTCCTGCTGAGGAAGCTATCCTGCTGCCCTGTCCTGCTGAGGAAGCAATCCTGCTGTCCTGTCCTGCAGCGGAAGATGTTCCACTGTCCTGTCCTGCTCAGGAAGCTGTCCCGCTGCCCTGTCCTGCTGAGGAAGCTGTTCCTCTGCCATGTCCTGCTGAGGAAGCTGTCCTGCTGTCCAGCCCAGCCGAGGAAGCTGTCCTGCTGTCCAGTCCCGCCAGGGACGTCGCCCAGCATTCCAGTCCCTCTGAAGACATCGCCCAGCATTCCAGTCCCGCTGAGGACGTCGCCCAGCATTCCAGTCTCGCTGCGGAAGGTGCCCTGAGCTTCCCGCTCACTGGGAGTGGTGCTCCGCCTGTCTGCTGCCCGGCGGAGGCTGCCCTGTTTTCCGATGCATCAAGAGACAGATTACACAGGGGCCCAGGACCCCCGTTGGAGGGGGGGTTTTGGCGCTCTGGGAGGAGCGCCTTTGGAGGGGGTTCTGTTACAGTACTTCCAGCAGATGGCGCTGTGGCAACAACGTGCACAAGCGGCTTGAGAGCGCGCATGTGCACGTGATTGAAGTGCGCATGGATGCTAAAGCTGTGTCAAGTGTTGCCAGCTGTCAGCATTCAAGAGACTGGTTACTTAAACCCCTCACGTTGCTGCACACATCGTGTGGCATTAACCTAATGTCAAGTAAAGTAAAGTAAAGTGGAGAAAGGACTAATGGTGTAAGGACTAACAGAGAAGACGACGGAATGAATAATGGTGCCAGGTTGTGATGTTGCCATGCTCTGTCTGTTTTCCTGTTCCTTAGCTTACACTTTGCTAAGAGTGTTTATGCCATGCCAGAGTTAAGATTGTGTATGCCCTGTCCTAGTTAAGAGTGCTTCTGCCCTGTCATAGTTAAGTGTTTAGGCTATGTCATGCTCTAGTTAACAGATGTGTTCATGCTCTAGTTAAATGATATGTTCAGGCCACAGTTAGATGTGTTCATGTCTTTGTTTAGAGGAGTGTTCCTGCCTAAGTTAAATGTATGTTTGGTGCATGAGTTAAGCTACTGGTTCTAGACATAAGCCTGTCCTAAGTTTTGTGCTTCACGTTTCATCCCGAGTTGAGGGATAGGTTTTTCGTTGTAAGTCTTTAGCATAAGTTCAAATAAAGACTGCACTCCTGCACTTACTTCCTGTCTCCAAGTCCTGTTTCGTAACATGTGTGAATGTGCACAGTTGTTCACAATAAAGTAGATGGTGAGTGTACTGTATGTATGTATTAGGTATGTAACTAAATATAAAATAAATTGCCTAAATAACAGATTTGCTGCTTACTCAGACACATTAGATAGACGTTTGCTAGCAGTGCCACAGTGACACTGATTTTCAGCCTGGGAATGTCATCTGAGCAGCCCATGCATGTGTCCCCTATATGCAGCCCACACACTCACTTAGGTAGTCCACAATTCCAAATCCACAGTATTTTGACTATTTATTTTCAAAGTTCAAAGTACCAACTACAACACAAAATAAATAAATATACGCAAACAAAAACGAATAGGACTAAAATAAATATAATATAAATAGAATAGAATATCTGCAACCCTGTGTAGAATAAGCGGTACAGAAAATGGATGGATGAATAACCGTAGAGAATAGAAACTTCTAAAAGAAAAATGTTTATTTTTTGAGTTAAGTATAAAATTTTACTTTTTTGTACAGTTCACATACTGTAAATATTATTTGTATAGATCTGCATTTGCATTCTGGCATCATCTAGTGTTGGAAATCTTTATCAATAAGAATTATGTTATCAATACAAGAGGCATTTAAAAAATATATGTACAGTATCTCACAAAAGTGAGTACACCCCTCACATTTTTGTAAATATTTGATTATATCTTTTAAGGTGACAACACTGAAGAAATGACACTTTACTACAATGTAAAGTAGTGAGCGTACAGCTTGTATAACAGTGTAAATTTTCTGTCCCCTCAAAATAACTCAACACACAGCCATTAATGTCTAAACCTCTGGCAACAAAAGTGAGTACACCCCTAAGTGAAAATGTCCAAATTGGGCCCAAAGTGTCAATATTTTGTGTGGCCACCATTATTTTCCAGCACTGCCTTAACCTTCTTGGGCATGGAGTTCACCAGAGCTTCACAGGTTGCTACTGGAGTCCTCTTCCACTCCTCCAGAATGACATGACACGAAGCTGGTGGATGTTAGAGACCTTGTGCTCCTCCACCTTCCGTTTGAGGATGCTCAATAGGGTTTAGGTCTGGAGACATGCTTGGCCAGTCCATCACCTTCAACCTCAGTCTTGGAGGTGTGTTTGGGGTCGTTATCATGCTGGAATACTGCCCTGTGGCCCAGTCTCTGAAGGGAGAGGATCATGCTCTGCTTCAGTATGTCACAGTACATGTTGGCATTTATGGTTCCCTCAATGAACTGTAGCTCCCCAGTGCCGGCAGCACTCATGCAGCCCCAGACCATGACACTCCCACCACCATACTTGGCTGTAGGCAAGACACACTTGTCTTTGTACTCCTCACCTGGTTGCTGCCACACATGCTTGACATCATCTGAACCAAATAAGTTTATCTTGGTCTCATCAGACCACAGGACATGGTTCCAGTAATCCATGTCCTTAGTCTGCTTGTCTTCAGCAAACTGTTTGCGGGATTGCTTGTGCATCATCTTTAGAAGAGGCTTCCTTCTGGGACGACAGCCATGCAGACCAATTTGATGCAGTGTGCGGCGTATGGTCTGAGCACTGGCAGGCTGACCCCCCACCCCTTCAACCTCAGCAGCAATGCTGGCAGCACTCATACGTCTATTTCCCAAAGACAACCTCTGGATATGACGCTGAGCATGTGCACCCAACTTCTTTGGTCGACCATGGCGAGGCCTGTTCTGAGTGGAACCTGTCCTGTTAAACCACTGTATGGTCTTGGCCACCGTGCTGCAGCTCAGTGTCAGGGTCTTGGCAATCTTCTTATAGCCTAGGCCATCTTTATGTAGAGCAACAATTCTTTTTTTCAGATCCTCAGAGAGTTCTTTGCCATGAGGTGCCATGTTGAACTTCCAGTGACCAGTATGAGGGAGTGTGAGAACGATGACACCAAATTTAACACACCTGCTCCCCATTCACACGTGAGACCTTGTAACACTAACAAGTCACATGACACCGGGGAGGGAAAATGGCTACTTGGGCCCAATTAAGACATTTTCACTTAGGGGTATACTCACTTTTGTTGCTAGCGGTTTAGACATTAATGGCTGTGTGTTGAATTATTTTGAGTGGACAGCAAATTTACACTGTTACACAAGCTGTACACGCACTACTTTACATTGTAGCAAAGTGTCATTTCTTCAGTGCTGTCACATTAAAAGATATAATCAAATATTTACAAAAATGTGAGGGGTGTACTCACTTGTGTGAGATACTGTACATAAGGCGGGTGAAAAAATAAGTAAACGATTAATAATGAATTTCTGTACACATCCAACCAAAAATATGACACACACACACAAACACACTGTCTTTTCACATTATTTAAAAGGAATTTAAGTGTTATGTACTTAATTACCATAATTATGAACACAAGTTGTTAAGTTGACAATTATTTTTAAAATTACGTTGCAGTGGACCATGTCAGAGGGCTCTTTTCCACATGTACAAGCAAATATTTGATCATCTTTGAAAAAGTGCGTATTAATGAAGTTGATATAGGGTGAAGTCAGAAAAAATGGGCCACTTTTTGGTAAATGATTTATAATACCATCAAATAAACTAGGCATGATATCGAATGATATTTTTTATAAATTAGCATGGGTCTCTTCAATATAATTTCCTTTTTAAAATGTGAAAAAGTATAATTGTTTTAAAATGATGAAAGTTAGAGTATCGACAGGTACCCTCTTGAGCCACAACACAATGTTCAGGCAAATTGGGCCAGCTGTTCAGTTAAAATGGGCCAATATAAAAAGATAACAACACAGGTAATTTCGACTGAAATCATTTTAAGTTTAACAGTAAATTGACACTATTGTGTTCAGTGTGCCATAGCAACACCGTAAATATATTTAATTTAATAGAAAGGCACATCTTCTCCACAGCTCTCGTGGTGCCATGAGTTGCACTGACAACAGCACACCTTAAATGTTCCCACTGCATTGAATGCTGCAAGGACTATCGTGGTTTCTCTTTTCTCCTCCGCAGTAACCTCTACACAGGGTTTACCCACCTCCCCAGCCACACGGGTAAAGTAAAACTGATCTTGCAGGCCAATACATCACAATTCCAAAGATGTGATGGAACATCTCTGATTGCAAGTTCTTCCAGCAGGTCTTCATACTGTTGAAACCACTTTCCTACCACACCAGGGTTCAACCCTGCTGTTCTTGCTGCTGAAAGTGCCTCTGGTGTCCTGATGCTGAGGTCTGGATTCTGTTAAAAAATTTTCAAAACCAGTAATACCCAGCAGTGCCTTTTACTTCAGAGAAGCCTTTGATATTATTGGTCTTTGCATAATTAAAGGCAATTCCCTGGACATCTCTTTTGGTAAGGGGGAAAGTCTCTTTTGGAGAGGAGTTTGATAAGACTGGCCAGTTCTTTCTCAGATTCCACTGGCAGGTACTGCTTCCTCCCAGATGCATAGCCAGAGCCAGCAACTTTGCCACTAATGCGCCTATGCAAAGTCGTCTTTGGAATGTTCCAAGCCCTTGCTAAAAAGCAAACATTTAATGTTTGCCCTCTCACAACTATCTCCTGGTATTCATTAATGGCACCCATCATTTTGTCCTTTCTCCACTCGTTGTATTGACATCTTCCTTCCTTTCCCTTTCTCTTCTCTCTTCTTCTCTCTCCTTTTCCCTTCTTTGCCTGTCCTCCTGCCATACTGTCTGCAACACAAAATATCTAAAAATATTTTGTATTGATATATATATTCAGGCCTATGAACCTATTTTTCAGCCTCAATTTCTGTTTAATTTCTGTGTAAGAGTGTGTGTGTATACGGCTATTACCTAAAATGAATTTTTTCACAAAAATCAAAGTTTCTTTTTAAATGTAAACGTTTTATTTGAAAGAGTCTGTCAAAACATTGTTCATAGACCTTTTGCCTCATTGGTAAGCTTACTTATAATTCCTTGATCACCCTTATTAGTGGTGAATGAAATTTACTATGCCATGCTCACTTACCATACAATTTCTCTGACATGCTTCATATAACACTCTGCCCCGCCCACTTTAAGAACCTTAGAGCAATCAAAACTATTGTTATATGTCAACTAGTGTTGTAGCAACAATGTAAGATCAGTTATTGTGATTAGCTGTAAAAACTTAAAAGGCTATGAGACTCCAACCTTATCTGGCCCATTTTACATGATGGCCCATTTTAGCTGACTTCACCCTACTTGAACAAAACCACAAGAAAAATTAACTTTTTCAATCATTTATTTAACAAAAATATGAATAGATGTGATATTCTTCTGTGGAAAAAGTAAGTACACCCTTGACCTCAGAAGCTAGTATTGCCCCTTTTAGCAGAAATAGCTTCTTGCAAGTGATTTGCATAATTGTCCACCAGGCTTGCTGAACTTTTTGACCACTCTTCCATGTAATATTCTTTCACTTGCAAGATGTTTGAGGGTTTTCTTGCATGTACTGTCTGTTTCAAATCCCCTACAACATTTAAATGGGATTCGAATCTTTGACTTTGACTAGGCCATTCCATAACTCTCTGTTTGTTCTTTGTGAGTCATTCATTGGTGGATTTGCTAGTGTGCTTAGGATCATTATCCAGTTGAAAGGTCTACTTTCGGTTCAATTTGACAAATCGTCTCACATTATCTTCAAGCACTCGTGAGGGAAATTCTAAATTTTTAGTTTGTAATAGTTTTGTTCTTGTTCTGTTCATTCTCATCGGTGGATAACACCTAAGAAGGCCATGTCATGTCACTTAGATCAGTACAGAATGTTTATCTGCATGCAGAGACACAAACATGTTTTTCTGTTCAAGGTTCGTCTGTACAACTTCTAAGACCCTGAAACAAAGCCTGTTTGAACTGCCTCAAACTGCTTCTTATCGGTACACAGAAGTGAATCATGCTCTGTGTTTCAAATATATAGTAGTTGTTCAGCACAAGCGCCTCAGAGTGCTCTCATTATTCTATCCTGCTTCTTCTATCCTGTATTAACCATCTTTCTGTAATAAACCTTTTTCACTTCAGAGGACGAGTCTGCGAGTGTTGTCTAATTTCCACGACACACTCTTTGATATGATGCAGAATCCATAATTGTATCAATGAACGCAAGCTGTCCAGTCCCTGAGTCCCAAACCATAACATTTCCACCACCGTGCTTCACAGTTGGTATGAGGTGCTTCTTTTGAACAGCTATATTTGGTCTGTGCCAAATGTCTGCTGTTACTGTGGCCAAATAACTCAATCTTTGATTTGTCTGTCCAGTGTACATTATTCCAAAATGCCTGGTCTTTGCCTACATGCTCATTGGCAAGCTTTAGTCTTGCAAATACTTTTTCCTGGTACACCTCCCATGCAGGACAAATTTGTGCAATTTCTTTCAGATTGTAGAAGCATGCACTTTGACACCAACAGTTTCAAGACTTACTAGCAGATCCTGTGATGAAACTTTGGGGTTCTTGGAGACTTCTTTTTGCATCAGACAGGCTGCTCTTGGGGTGAATTTGCTGGGATGGCCAGTCATGGACAAATTGGCAGTCACTTGAAATAGGTGGCAATTATAGATTATTTTCTTTACAGTGGAATGATATATTTCAAATAATTTGGAGATCTTTTTAAATCACTTGCCAGACCCATAGGCATCCAAAACCTTTTTTTCTGAAGGCCTTATAGAACTCTTTAGACCTTGGCATGATGACACCAAAGGGAACACCAGACACTAGATGTGAGAGTTGTATCAATAAGACAGGTTCCACCTGCACTTCCTAAGTGGGTTCTAATCACTGGCTCCCAATCTTGAACAACTGATTCTAATCGTATGGATTTGTGTGATAAAAGTACTTACTTTTTCCATGTGACTGATCTGTTTTTTTTTGTTGTTGTTGTTAATTTAAATTGTGAAAATTACTACAAAATGTCAATTGTATGTCATTTGATCAAAGAAGATCAAATGTTTGCTTGTCCAAATATGTCAAAAAAGTCAACAATTTCCATGGGGTGTACTTATGTTTGCATATGACTGTAGGTCTCATGTGTGCCACATTAATCATTGCACCTCTTTGTCCCCTAAACACTACCCTCTTGCTGTAAACCATGCTACAACCTGCTACAATAACTTCCTGAGCTCCTGCAAGTCATTCTGGAAATCCTGTAATAGTAATTCACCATCAGCATTGTGCTGGATCTTGACTCATAATTGGTAACGTCATCATGGCCCAACTTCAGGCACAAAATAAATTCTACTACACAATGATTGGCAGGAACTGGCAACCAATTAGGTAGGTTCAGGTGGTTCCTCTCTAGGAAAGCCTTTTGGACACTGAAAAAATCTGCTGCATAATCTGCTCCATTTTAGATCTAACAGTTTGTCATAATCTGGAGGCAAAACCAGATGCAAGTACAGATTAGGTATATTTTTAGACAAAACACAAACAAACAGACAACTTTAACCCTTAATCCAAAACATAAACTATGATCTTGTGGAAAGAAACATACACGGACTAGATGGTCAACTGACAACAAACTACAACAAAAGACAAATGCTAGACATAGTATGAATGCAATCCCGGACATACTACATCCGCCATATTGGTATTGTCATGTGACCTTTGACATCATCATAAACACAAATATCTTAATGGGACCACCAGATTAAAGCAACCACACTAACAGCAAATTGCACATAATGGAAAGTTAACTGAATTAGTAATTTAATGTGGGCAGTGTTAACAGACTGAGGTAAATTCGTGGCCGTTAGCTTGGCCGGCTACTTCATGATGGAGATCACAAAAAAGGTTTGTGTTTAAATTTTCAAGAAGTTGACAATTTATTTGGGTATTGTTAAACAAGTCCTGTTTAACCAAGGTTTAATACTTAAAAGAACCGACACGCTGTCTTGCGCGATTTTTTTCTGAGCTCGTCCACACCAGTCGCGCTGCATTATGGGATTTTTTGACTAGTGTAGTGTCTATCGGTTGCATACTGCAAAATCTACGTCATCCAGGTATTTCTCGCTTACTGAGAATTCGGACATACTACTCCTCTGGTGTACTGATTTTCACCAGAGGAGTGGGCAGAGCGCACGGTGGCTTAGTGGTTAGCACGTTCACCTCACGCTTTCAGGGTCGGGGGTTCGAGTCCCACCATGGCTGTGTGTGTGGAGTTTGCATGTTCTCCCTGTGCTGTGGGGGGGGTTTTCCTCCCCAGTCCAAAGACATGCATGGTAGGCTGATTGGCGTGTCTGTAGTGAATGTGAGTGTGTATATGATTGTACACAGCCGTTGTGTGCTGAGCAAACATGATTTAAATGAAAAAGAAAGTGCTCATTAAACCGAAACTTAAATCAGGTGTGAAGTGCAGTGGCTGATGGGAATAGTACTCCCATGCCAAAGTCTGCATAACCCTGACAATTGCTCACAACACTGAATAATTTAAACATCTGAAAACAACTTATCTAGCACATATTTGCATTACTGCTGGCAGTATCGCTTAACAAAGAAATTACAGCATATTTATAAAATTTATATCCCTCCAGTACCTTAATAACGGAAGGGAGAAAAAGTTTATTGGTTGCCTAAACTATTCGACTCAATATTGGCCAACAGTAAAATTCCACTTACATTTGCAGTAACCAAGACTTTGCACTCTTGTGGTGCACTCAGTGACCAGGCTCACTCAGACCACCTTCTGAACAAACTCAAACATGTATTTTAAGTTCTTGCTATACTCTATATTATATTACATTATATTATATTATATTATATTATATGAATGCCTCTTAAATAAACAGCAGGGTTCCGACTCAGAACCATTTCAAAGCACATGTAGCTCCTTAAGATTCTTACACTAAACTAACAGACATGACAACATTTATGCTATGGCATCACCATCATAAAACATATAAGGGTGACTTGATTAAGATAATTATGACAAGAATTACACATACTTCACTTTTACACAGAAACATTGGCCTTGGCCAAGAAATCATGATCATCAGTCACAACATGAACAATGGAAGCAAACAAGAAAAATCTTCATCAGAAATAGTCCAGAGTATCAGAAACCCATAAAGACACTGGTTTCCCCTGACCTCCCCCTAGGAGGAGTATTTCCTCACACTCAATTCTGCTGGGGACCCTTTTGCCAGTCAGTCTACAACTACAGGTAATAACAAAGGTAGCAATTTAACTTAAAACTTGACAGTTCACAATGAATTCAATAGGTTTGTGTCATTATTACTTTATAATAGTGCAATAATAATGTGCAATTAAATACTCTCATGAAACACTTAGGAACACTTATTAGAAACACTATTCTATTACCCGGGTAGGGCCTCCCTTTGCTGACTCTTTTGTCTGTTGGCACCAATTTCTGACCCTACCACCTCTGTGCCTCAGCAGCAATCGAGATTCATCAGAAGTTATTCTTTGTTCTACCAATTCTTTGGTAGAACGACTTCTGTGATTAGGGTTGTTGCTTTGCTGCATGACCCACGTTCTCTTGAGATTCAGGTCACATACAGATGTCCTGACATTTTCCTTTAGCATTTGCTGGTATAATTCAGAATTCATTCGTCCATCAATGATGGCAGGCCATCCCAGCTCAGATGCAGCAAAACAGGCCCAAAGCATGATACTACCACCACCACCATGTTTCAAAGATGGGATAGCATTCTTATGCTGGAATGCAGTGTTTTCCTTTCTCCAAACATAATGCTTCTCATTTAAACCAAAAATTCTATTTTGCCAATAGCCTTCTGGTTAGCAAACTGCAGAAGGGAAGTAATGTTCTTTATGGAGAGCAGTGGCTTTCTCCGTGCATCCCTGCCATGCACACCATTGTTCTTCAGTGTTATCCTAATGGTGGACTCATGAACATTAACATTAGCCAATGTGATCGATGCCTTTAGTTTCTTAGAAGTTACCCTGGGTTCCTTTGTGACCTCACACGGCTTGCTCTTGGAGTGGTATTTGTTAGTCGACCACTCCTGGGGAGGGTAACAATGGTTTTGAATTTCCTCCATTTGTACACACACCTGTCTGACTGTGTATTGGTGGAGTCCAAACTCTTTAGAGAAGGTTTTGTAAAATTTTCCAGCCTCATAAGGTCATCAGAAATCTCCTTGGTTCATGCGATGATACACTTCCACAAACGTGTTGTGAAGATCAGATTCTGATAGATCCTTGTTCTTTAAATATAACAGAGTGCTCACTCACACCTAATTGTCATCCCAATGATTGAAAACCCTAATTGCACCTTCAGATTAAATGATAAATGGCACACTTATATAGTGCTTTTATCCAAAGTGCTTTACACTGTGTCTCATTCATACACACGGTAGCAGAGCTGCCATGCAAGGCACTAACTTGCCATCGGAAGAAACTTGGGGTTCAGTGTCTTGCCCAAGGACCTTTAGGCATGTGGAGTCATATGGGCCAGGAATCAAACCGCCAACCCTATGATTAGTGGACAACCCGCTCTACCACCTGAGCCACAGCCACCCCTGTGATTAACTGCTAATCCTAGAGGTTCACATACTTTTGCCACTCACAGATATATAATATCAGATCATTTTCCTTAATTAATAAATGACCAGATATATTTTTGTTTCATTTGGTTAGTTTTTTCTCCCTTTAGGACTTGTATGAAAATCTGATGATGTTTTAGGTCATAGTTATGCAGAAATATAGAAAATTCTAAAGGGTTCATAAACTTTCAAGCACCGCTTTAGGTGTACATGTGTTCTTATTGAAATACTCAATGAGTGTATATGGTAGGGGTGTAACAGCATTAGCATGTTCAAAGGTTTGGTGTACAATGTGCAACCTTCACACCTGTGATGATTATTTTCCATCAATTAAGCAGATTAAGCCTGATTGTGGAACAAACTTCACTGAAAGCAGTGTGGCATCAATAGGTGCATCCTTGATTTGATGCTACTAAAGATAGCATCAGCCAGGCTCACTCATGAATTCTTCATTATGAAAGCACTTATAGCAGAGATTTTAGGAATTGTGAATGTTTGCCCACTGGCCCCTGTGTCAATGGATCCTGATTCCCCTCATCATGTCACCGGCACAATCCTGACTAAGAAGACTGGGGTACTTACACCTCCCCTAGGTGAGTTCAGTGAAAGAGATATTGGCAAGTCAGTGGAGGCAAGTCCAGAATCTTGCCAATACCTTATCATATCATTGGCGAAAGGAGTATCTTCGGACCTACAAAGCTGTAAGAAATGGCAGGAAAGCAAGAGGAACTTACAGAAAGGAGTTGGTGCAATGCTGAAGGACCACCAAGTCCACATGAAAAACTGGCCTATAGCAATAGTTACCAAAACTTTTCCTGGTACAGATGGAAGAGTATGTAAGGTCAGGGTTAAGCTAGCAAGAAAGGGGTCAACCTTTCTCCCATGATTCTAACTGTCACTAGTGGTTAGTAGGGGTCACATAGAAGGTTAGTTACATAATTAACTGTATTTGAAATCAATAAAGAAACAAGTAATTCATTTTGTTGTAATAAATCTGACTGCAGGTTTTTTTTTTTTTTTTTTTACATACAAGCTATAGTGGAAATTTTAATGTTTAAACTAAAACGTTCAAACATCATGTACAACTGACAAACAGAATATGGACATGCATATAAAGTTTTTTGTCTAATAATTGCTGCTGTACACCAGAGGATTTTGGACAAAAAGCTTCTGTTATACTACCAACAGAGCCAATATTAGTATGGTAAACATAAGCTCCATGTTGAAGTCTCTATAGACATTTGACTTCTTGCTAACAGAACATTTTGGAAGTCTTTGCTGTATTTTGCAGAAACTTTCTTCAGCCAGATGGGACAAACAACTCCCTTTTTGGTCAGGTTTTCCACACACTAACAAGAAAAGCTCTCTCACCTATTGTGCCTGCATTTCTTTGGTGTGTGTGCTGCAGGGAACTGCACAAGTAGCATATTTTAAGAAGACATTAATCAAAATAAAGGATTAAGAAAAAAAATGGACAACTGTCCCCTCTCTTCTATAACTAACAAAATGTCAAATGGTATGACCATTTTTTACTATAACTTTTGGGCAGTGGTGGTTCAATGGATAAAGGCGCTGGGTTACTTATCAGAATGTTGCAGGTTCAAGTTCCAGTACTGCCACACTGCCACTGTTGGGCCCTTGAGCCAAACCCTATCTGCTCCAAGGTCTCATGGCTGACCCTGTGCTCTGACTATAGCTTCCTAACAAGCTGGGATCACGCACTCACTCGCTCATCTTCATCCACTTTATCCTTTCTCAGGGTCACGGGGAAACCTGGAGCCTATTCCAGGAAGCATCGGGCACAAAGCAGGGTACACCCTGGACAGGGTGCCAATCCATTGCAGGGCACACAAACACATACACACTCACACACCCATTCATACACTACGACAAGCTGGGATATGCAAAGAAAATAATTTCACTGTACTGTAAGGTATGTGAGACAAATAATTCACACTACAGTCTTCTTATTAAAAGAGACCATCTGTTACTCCTCAGAGAATGGTTTGGTCAGTAGGTCCATGGGGATGCAACCTTTAGCCAGGATGTGCTTTCATGAGATAATTCAAAGCTGTAATTATCTACATCATTGAGGGAGGCTTGAATCAGTTTTGAGGGTCGGTGTTTGATTGGGGGTGGTATGTGGTTGTAATTTGATGTTCACACTACTGGGTATTACTTGGTTGAAAAGGTTGCTGGCATGAGCAAGGAAGCCATTGAACAGTGCCTGAAAGCCCCCCCAAGAGTGACTGGAACATCTTTCTGCTCAGGGTTTAGTGAGGATCCAAATGAATTGATATGACATTGGAGACCAAAAGAGCTTATAGTTATATGTAATCAGCTGTATTCTGGGTGTCAGTCACTGTACTAATTGGTTCAGATATGATAATCAAGGCTCTGAACATAAAAACAATACCAAGTTAAGACCTCTAACTCAGGATCACAAAAATGCCACTACCCATATCAGGCAGCAGAGGAATAATGGAGAAGCTATCAGAATATTCATGGATGCTGGCTTTCCATGGGCTTGGCCACTCCTCCTGTACAAATTCTCTGTACAGTAAACTTGGTGCATTGTGGCATTCAAGTAAAAAAATACAAAAATGTAATTTCTTTGTTGCCATGATAAGGTGTCATCACATCTGATGCTTGTTATTGCAGGTAAAACATGACTACACAGGATATGTATTGCCAACACAACACAACAACTGTTCCCAGTTTTAAATCTTTTATTTAATCCAATAAAGGAAGATAACTTCCAAAACAGCAAATACACTTCTAATTGGGCTTTACATAATATCTGGACTCAAAAATGTGAGGTAACAAAACTTCTATTAGAACAAAAATAACGTAACCATTACATCAGTAGGCAGTAACAAGAACATCAGTATGATAGACATGGTAGCAAATCATTTCCACTCATTAAGTAAATACCAAATCAAAGAATGGTTATTCATTCATTCATCCCTCTGTTTATTTCCATGCAAATTCTATATTATAAGTAAGAAAATTACAGACAGTATTGGTAAGTTACATAATCTTACTCTCCTTAGTTTACATAGCTTTAACAATGCATTGAAAATCATCACTTAATCAGTATTAAATGTCAAATGATCTTGATTTTCACAAGCAGTTTTTTAATCAGGTGCTAAACATCTTTTGTCTGGAAATACTATTTTAATTTTCCATAAATATATAGCATGATACAATACAAAATAAATCATATTAGAATTAAGAACCAATATGCAATGAAAAGACATTTGAATAATTTTTGCATTATTAATGCATATACTCATCATCACTACAATCAGAATCATCTGCTTCCACTTCACCCTCAATCACTGACTTCTTCCCTCTGCAGCATGACACCATCATACCAATGAGGAACACCTAAGAACCAATGAATTTTAATCAATAGCCTCATTAAGTGGTATATTATATGCTGTGTAATATATAATGCATTTCTAAATGTTATCTAACATTCATGGATTCAAGGAATCATGGATAAACATTGCAGATGAAATAAGCATCATATACTGTACTTACTGCAAGAAATGCCCAGTTGCCAAAGTAGTAGATAGTGCTGAAGAACCAAAATTTGTGGAGGAAAAGATAAGATCTTGTCACTGTGCACTGGTCTGTAACAAAACGTGAATAAAACCTTTAGGATTTTGAAAACCATTAATGTATACAAAACATTAGACAGTTGCATATATAATTACCATAAAATGGTCAATTAGACTGAATGAAGACATCAAGAAAAAAACAAAAAATACTGTATCCGGTTTCCCCATACCATTTGAAGCAACTATCAAACCAGTCTACTGTTAGCCTGTAACTGTGCCTCTTTAATGGCTGAAATAATTTATGTTAATAATTCATGTCAAAGGACAAAACCAGGGCTGCAACAACTAATCAACAAAATTGAGAAGATTTTATAATAAAAATAATGACAAAAACTTTCATTATTGATTAGCTGGACTGTGGTATGAAGAACTCGTATGTGGAACGCTATGTCACTTCACTATGTACTGCGACTACTACTAATACTACTACTACTAATTATTATTATAAATAGTAGTAGTAGCAGCAGTAGTATTAGTAATATTTACATTTATACATTTAGGAGACACTCTTATCCAGAATGACTGTTAGAAGTGCTTTGTAGTCTTTATCAAAAATAAATTTTCATGCTGGTTCACTAGGTATGGGACTAAAAGTACAATCAGTCTAAAAACCCTGCTGAAGAGGGTAGTATACCATGAAAAGAAACACAAGACAATGATTTCTTTTCTTCAGTACTAGATAAACAAAGTGCTAATTCAAGTGCTTGGTGAAGATCAAGTCCATGTTTGAAAACAACTAATAACTCAGGTGTCTGGCAAGCCAGAGGTAGCTCATTCTGCCACTTGGGTGCTAGGGCAGAGAAGAGTCTTGATGCATGTCTTCCTTGTACCTTGAAGTCCAATCAAGTTTAGCTAGTGGCTCAGAGGGAGCGTGGTGCAGAGCGGGCTGTGATAACTGCTTTAACCTTGGCTGGTGCTAGTCCATCTTTGTTTTGTAGACAAGCTTCAGTGTTTTTAATCGGATGTGGGCAGTTACAGGAGGCCAGTGGAGTTCAAGTGACAAAGGCATGGTGTGTAAGAATTTCATACATGCAGGGGCAGACCTGCAAATGACAAAGGACTGATGCACTTGAGTGGCCTCTGTGGATAGAAATGGACAGATCCCCCTCATGTAAAGGAGAAACCTGCACGACTGCATCAAATGAGAAGGATAGATAATGAGAATGAGTTGAATGTTATCAGCATAGCAGTGGTATGAAAACTGATATGAGGTTATAAACTCACCAAGAGAGCAGGTAAAGAGGAAGAACATGAAGAGGACCCAGCACAGAGCCTTGTGGGACACCTGTGGAGAGCAGATGTGGATCCCCTCCATGTCACCTGATATTACTGTCTATCCAGGTACAGTAATAAGCAAACCATTGTCATGCCGTGCTACAACTTCCAACACTAATGAGGATGGATAAGAGTTTGTTGCATGATTTACTGTGTCATAGGCTGCTGAAAGGTCAAGGTAGATGACAGTTTGGCTGTGGAATGTGCCATTTAGAAGCCAAACTGCTTAGGATCATATAATAATAATAATAATAATAATAATAAATTATTATTATTATTATTATTATTATTATTCAGCTACTGTATGACCATTGGACACTGGATGGACACCATTGGACACCATTGGATGGCTGTGACCATAAACCAACTGAAACATCAAGACATCTCCATATTCTTGAGTAGAATGGGCATCTCCCAGCACCTCCAAGATGCCCTTGTTGGGCCTTGAGCAAGGCCCTTCATGGCAAATAAACAAATCACAGATATGACAAAACAATTTTTGTTTAATAGCTGAACATTCTGGCTTGGTGAAACATACTTCAAACAAATTAAATTAAAATATTTTAATTAATGGCATCTTTTTCCAGATCAAGTAGAGGAAAAAATATGGAACCATCAACTAATTAAAAAAAAAATAATAATAAAAAAAAATAAATAAATAAATCACAATTAGTACTTTGTTGCTCCTTCTCTGACTTTTTTTCTTTGAGGCATGAACTTCACTAATGAAAAACAATATTCTTCATCAAGCTGGTTCCAACTTCCTGGAATAGTGGTTGTCATATCAGCTTTGCTGGATGGAGCCTTGTAATGGACCAAATTTTTTAATTTCAACCATAAATTTTCAATCGGATTGAGATCTGTTTGCTGGTCATGCCATTGAGTTGATATGCCTTTCCTGAAAAAAAGCTTCAACACTTTCTCCTCTGTGGCAAGATGCATTATCATCCTGAAAAATGACTTCACCACCAAACCCATTTTCTATCGATTGAATGAGAAAAGTGTTCAAAATGTACTCCTGTGCATTGACTGTTGAGGTCTTCTCTGGTCCTTTACCGGACATGCAACCCCATATCATAAAAGAGTGGGGAAATTTGATTGTTTCCTTTAGTCATCTTGATTTAAAAAAACAAAAAACTAATTAAAAATAATTTCATTTAATTTGTTTGAGGTATTGTTTGCAAAGTCAGAATGTTCAGCTATTAAAGAAATATTTTGCGTCACATCTGTTTATTTGCTACAAAGTAAAAAAGCAGGGTGAACATCCTCTAAGTGTGGTGATTCCATAATGTTTGCCAGGGGTAGTATATGTGACATTTTTCTTCTTTTATCTCTATAAATGAATAAGTAGAAACAAGTACAACTCAACGTCAATGGGGATGCCTCAGCCACTAAGGAGTCTAGTCCTTCTCTACTAATTTGAATGCCTGAAATACACTTAAAATATAGTTCAAGCTAGGGCTGCAACTCATGATTATTTTCATAATTAATTAGTTGGCCGATTATTTTTTTTCAATTAATCAGATGGGGCGGGGCAAACTTTCAGTGCCTTTTTTTTTGGTGTTTATTTAAAATAAAATCCCCAAACTGAGTGTTACAAATATAAATTCAGACTAAAACGTTACACAACTGTTTGTTCAAAACAGAAAAGAACCCAACACACACACACACACACACGAATATATATTATTAATTTAGGACTGTAGTTTAATTCAGTGCTTTTTCTGAATCCATAAAAAATATCATGCATAAGTACTTGTATATAATATAAATATAAACTAACTAAATAAGATGATTTTATATTATATATATATATAGCATTATTTTTATGGAAGCACAAAAAGCACTGAATTAAACTATAGTCCTAAATTAATAATAAAAACTCCCTTTCACTGCAAATTGTGGTTTCTGTTATTCACTGCCTTTAGACATATTATTTTACTTTTGATCATAGTGTTTTAAATAGACATTATGGATCTTACTCACGCTACACTCACCGCGGGCTCGTTACTAACACATCACTTCCGTTATAATAAACAACAGAAGTTATACTGCATCACTGTCATGCTTCCGTGCTGCGGAAACTCCGCTTTATAAAGTTTATAAACCTTCTCGGCGGTGTTTAATATAAAATGCACCCCTGCACTTTCTTCCTCAGTCACGTGATGATTTCGCCTCCATCTGATGAGGACTGAGGTCATGTTGGGAATAAAAGATAACACTGACAGAAACAGTAAACTGAAGAAAGTCATTGTCGGTGACTCTGAGGCCAAAGCTAACGGTGTCGCGTTACGTGCGTTTGACGTCAAGCACCGTCAACTAGGAAGTGACTTACAGTTCCGGTTACTAAAAAATGATATTATGATGAACGATATTACCCTTCTAAAATTCACACACTAGATGGTAGAGTACTCCATAGTTTAAGTGTATAGTACATCATTTGGGACACAACTTTAGTATTTACCCCCGATGTGTGTTTTCTGAACAGAAGTAACGTAATGAGTAAGCATGCACCATGCAGACCAACTAATCGATAATGAGATTTGTTGACAACGATTTTCATAATCGATCATTATCGATTAGTTGTTGCAGCTCTAGTTCAAGCTATGGAAAACAAACAATTTCAGACTATTCCTTATAAAACCTACATTCAACCCCCTCAATCTTGAGATATCACACTAAGGAGAACCTCAGCTGGTTGCCTCAGGGGCAAAAAAAAAAAAAAAAAAAGGACAGCAGGAGCTACCATGAACTGCACCAGTATCCAATTCCATTGGTCTACCTAATGAAGGCTGACTGAACTTGAAAATGCTTGATCAGTAAAGTCAAACGCTGCATGATTAAAATGCATTATGAAAGGTGAAAATATCCATTTAGACAGGTGTATATGATGTCTGATCTGTGGGTGGATACAGCATTTAAATAATGCATTTATTGGGTGCCTGTGTACTCTCAATAGGAGGGATTGAATTTTAATGATCACAATACAGCAGCTGTTGAAATCATGATGATAAACAAATTGGAAAGTAGAACCATAATAAATCATAGAAAATAATTTGTTCGTAAGTAGGGTTTCTAAATGTGTATGCTATAATAGTAAATTCTGTAATTATGCTTTCTACTTGTGTATGCACTACAGTAAGGCAAATAAAGAAGTGGTATGCAGAAGTGAAAAAACATCCATGTAATACCTTCTCTATAAGGTGAGAAAAACAGAACTGTCATGCTAAGAGCTCTGATTCTTACTACAGTCCATCCCTAGAGCACTATTGCAGGGAGGCAAAAATGGCTCTATTGAAATTACATAATATGGAGCTATTGCACTAGAATTTATTTTCATTGTTGAGAAAGCATTGGATCTCATTGAAAACACGTATGTCTATCTCCCCTTCTCTCTTTCTCTGTCTCTCCATATCCCTCTTCTGTCTGCCATCTGCAGCTCCCCATCTGCAGCTGTTAATCTGAATTACAGGACTGCCCAAGCCCGTCGCAGATGGTTCTCAACAGTAGTCTGACTAAACAAATTCTCATGTACACCACCGACCTCCTTCACTTTCAATAGGTCAGCCCTTGCAGAGACAACCAAGCACCAAGCTAGGTGAGCCAGAACTTCAATAATAATGCTGATTAGATTGTTATGGGGTCAAATATTCCTAAGAACATAAGCAATACAGTCCAAAAGACAGCATTCAGATAAAGAATGCTGTCCTTAAATATCTGACCAGCCCCAGTCTCTGGTCACTTTTTAACAAAGTTCAACAAAGACTGCTTAAGCACCCATCTGAAAGAGTCTTGCTTCATGATGGAAACAGACAAACAGAGACAGACTCTGCTGGGCAACAGGTAGAAGGAACTATCACAAAGTGTGCATGGGCTGGAGAAACTGTTACAGTGATGCTTGAAAGTTTGTAGAATTTTCTATATTTCTGCATAAATATTTTTTTCTGAGTCCTAAAAGTAGATAAAGAGAACCCAATTAAACAAATGAAACAAAAATATTACACTTGGTCACCTATTTATTGAGGAAAATGATCCAATATTACATATCTGTGAGTGGCAAAAGTATGTGAAGCTTTGCTTTCAGTATCTGGTGTTACCCCCTTGTGCAACAATAACTGCAACTAAACGTCAGTCCCACACATTGGCTTTGAGGAATTTTACCCCATTCCTCAGTACAGAACAGCTTCAATTTTGGGATGTTGGTGGGTTTCCTCACATGAACTGCTTGCTTCAGGTCCTTTTAAAAAAAAATTATTGAATTAAGGTCAGGACTTCGCCTTGGCCATTCCAAAACATTAACTTTATTCTTCTTTAACCATTGTGTGCTTAGGCTCCTTGTCTTGCTGCATGCCACACACTTTCTCTTGAGATTTAGTTCACAGACAGAAGTCCTGACATTTCCCTTTAGAAATCACTGTTATAAGTCAGAATTTATTGTTCCATCAATGATGGCAAGTCATCCCTGCCCAGATGCAGCAAAACAGGCCCAAACCATGATACTGACACCACCATGTTTCACAGATGGGATAAGGTTCCTATGCATTTTCCTTTCTCCAAACATATCCTTCTCATTTAAACCAAAAAAGCTATATTTTTGTCTCATTCATCCACAAAATTCCAATATCCTTCTGGCTTGTCACGTGATCACACAGTCAGACAGATTGTGTACAAATGAATGAAATTCAAGACCATTCTTAAATTTCATTCATTTGTACACAATCTGTCTGACTGTGGATTGCTGGAGTCCAAACTCTGTAGAGATGGTTTTGTAACCTTTTCCAGCCTGATGAGCATCAGAAACTTTTTTTCTGAGTTCCTTAGAAATCTCCTGTTCATGCCATGACACACTTCCACAAACATGTGCTGTGAAGATCAGACTTTGATAGATCCCTGAGCCCAGTTGCATAAAGCACCTTGAGTATTTCCCTTAAAGCGTCATGAAACACTAAACTACATTTTTTGAGATTTTAACAGGCATTCGTATCACACATTATAAAAGAATCTTAGCATACATTCATTTTAATTATAGGAGAAAATTTTTAAAAGAAAAAAGTTAATTTTGAGCTTTTTTCCCGCTATTTTCGTCTTCCTCGTTTAAAAACTTGCCTTTTGAGCTAATTAAACCACTCAAAGCTACGCAGGCCGTCGCATGCAAAACTATGCAACAAGAGTCCGCATTGAAGGGAAAAGGCTTCGCCTTTTTATTCGTGAAAAGCTCGAGCCTATTAGCTAGCTACCATTCCGACACTCCTCCCATCCGCTCTGCCTCAGGCTCGAGGAAAACAATATAATAAAGTATATCATTATAACTGTACACACAATATATATCATGTAATATTAAAGCTCTGTGGGCCATTGCGTGCATAACTATGCAACGAGAGTCTGTGTTGAAGGGAAGAGCCTTCCCCTTTTTATTCGTGAAAAACTCAAGCCTATTAGCTAGCTACCATTCCGACACTTCTCCCATCCGCGCTGCCTCTGGTTTTATTTGATATGTTTTCCTCCATAGTCACATCAGGGGCTAATGGTTCAAATAGATAGGGCAGAGGACCTGCATTGCTATCTATTGTGTCTCCATTTAGCCCTGGGAATTCAGGAGGAGAGAAGTCCTCTGGCTCATCTGCAAACTTTGTCACTATCCACCTTTTTTTTTTTGTTTTGTTTTGTTTGAGTGTTCTGAAGGCTCACCCCCCTCTTCCACTCCTGCCTTTCCCTGCCACGCCCACTCTCCCTTCCTTCTTCGCACAGCCATCCACATTCATTTAAGCTGCATTTTTCACAAACATTGAGAGGTAAGACTTGAGCTGAAAGAGGGAGGTTTCATGACCCTTTATGTATGACACTTAAAGTATGATTTCCCCTTACCTAAGGGACTTGAGGGTGTTGCATATAATCCCTTAAACACTTCTTTTAGGTAAGGGAAACTTAAGTGATTCACAACAGCGACCCAAGAAAACCAAATTGGACAGAGGAGGAGAAATGTATTCTTTTAGACCAGTGGTTCCCAAACTTTTCACAGTGGCGTACTCCCACATCATTTAATATCCTTTTGCGTACCCCCTCTCTCAAACTGTGTTGACTGACGATGGCATCCTCTGTATTTTTATTTTTTTTTCCACCAGCTATATCAGTCGCAGCAGGAAGAATCAAGTCCTCCACAATAGTAGGGGTTTTGCCCGTCTTAGCCACTCTGCAACTCACCATGTAGGATCCTTCCAGACCCTTCCTATTTAGGTTTTCCTATGCTGTTATAAGGGTCTTACTACTCCTGAGTTGTCTTAAATGTCTTTCAAAAAACTCTCGAGGTTTATTTAGCAAAAAGTAAGTAGCATTCTTTGTTTTTAAATGTCTGTGCAGAAATGCTGGTTTCATACAGTTATGAAAGAGTATGTTTGCACATATACACACTGTGGCTGGGGCTTTTCTTCACTGCCAGCGTATGTAAAGCCCAAAGAAATATTTCTCATCATATTTGCACATCTTTGATGGTTTTTCTGCGAATTGCTGGCGAAGAAGAGGTGGCGTTTCAACTTCGGATACATCGCTGTCTGTATCAGCGTGAACTGGGCTAGAAGCAGTAGGTACACTTATGCTTGCTACGGATGCGGTGTTAGAGGGACCTGGGCCACTGTTGTCAGAGGACTGTGGATCAGCGGCACTTGCTGTGGTTGCGGGCCGATATCTTTGTACTTAATGTTACGAGCTATTACTTAACTTCATCATATAGCCATGTGCTGGCGATAAATGACATGTGATAAGATGCACACTGATGCATGACTGAGTTTAATGCAGTTTTGACCGTGAAAGACAGGATAATTTGATTGGATGTCATGTATTTGACCTTTAGAACATTACAATGTTGCTGTTTGTACACTGGAGGGGGCACAAGTTTATTTTTAGGCTGTGGGAAAAACATGAATTAGAATTTTAATGTTATTTAGTGAGGCGGAATTAAATGAACAGTACATCTCAGCATTTTGCTCCTGTACCCACTCCGTCACCTCGCGTACCCCCAGGGGTATGCGTACCGCCACTGTTTTAGAGGAATATGGGAAAAGACAATGGGAGGAAATAAGTGAAAAATTTAATGCACAGAATCTTGGCATGAAGAGGATGGTTCAGGTGGTCACAAAAAATGTGAAACTGTATGTGGTAGCAAAAAAAGAATAAAACAAAACCTGTAAGATAAAACTATACTACTATAATTTATGTTTGCATTATCGGCATTGCACTACAAGTGCTATTAGCAGTTGTAACACCACAGGTAGTGAGTGGTTGTGCTGTGTTGTGCACACAGTACAACCTGCGCTTGTCCTGGAAGGTCAAGGTCACCTTCCAGCTTGTTAGCAATTTCCCATATTGCGCAATGATCAAATCAGTATTCCTACAAAAGTTTTTCCATGACTAAGATGGTCCAATGGGTTCTGCCTATCGTGAAAAATTTGCCTTGGCATAATATAGTCTTCAACAAAGACTACTACTTATTCAGTATCTTTAGTGTCCATTACTTCTTATTTAGTATCTGTGTAACTCTTAAGGTGAAGGTTTCCAAACCTTAAGTTATACTTAGGAAAATGACAGTTAAGGGGCTTTATGCAACACTCAACTGTTTTTAATGGATTACTTAAGTGAAAAATATACACTTACAGGAAATTTTTATTTATGGTTTATGATGTTTCACCTATAAGGGAAAATGAAACTTAAGATGCGTTATGCAACTGGACACTTTTCCTTAAGTAAAACAGAATGCTCACTCACACCTGATTGTCATCCCGTTGATTAAAAACACGACTGTAATTTCACTTTCAGATTAACTGCTAATCCTAGAGGTTCACATATACATATTTCAAATGTTTGCTTGTGCAAATATGTCAAAAAAGACAACCATTTCCATAGGGTGTACTTATTTTTTCACATGACTACATACAACTCACATATATAATACTGGATCATTTTCCTCAATACATAAATGACCAAGTATAATATTCTTGTCTTATTTGTTTAATTGGGTTCTCTTTGTCTACTTTTTAGGACTTGTATGAAAATCTGACAATGTTTTAGGTCATATTTATGCAGAATTATAGAAAATTCTAAAGGGTTCACTAATTTTCAAGCACCATTTTGGGTGTACAGGTGTTCCTATTGAAATACTTAGAGTATATATGGTAGGAGTGTAATGGCATTAGCATGTAAAAGGTTTGGTGTATAGAATATAGATTTTCTATCTATTTTGTCTTGTGAGAGCAACAGCAATGCATTCACTCATAAAAATGAGTGACATCAGATGGAGTTGACGGGCTTTGCATGTATTATAAAGGTCAGATGGTGACTCATCTATCTGCTTCTCCCTTAGGTCATTTTATACACTACCGGTCAAAAGTTTAGACACACTCTATTTTTTCCCACATTTTAGAATAATAACAAAGTCATCAAAACTCTGGAATAACACAGATGGAACTATGGGAATTATGTTGTGATAAACGAAATAAATAAAAATAATTTAATATTTTAGCATCTTCAAAGTAGACACCCTTTTTGCCTAGAATTTTCAGAAATGTATTCTTGGCATTTTCTCAACCAATTTCCTGAGGAATCCTCCGAAATCCCACCTATGCTGGAGACACCCAGCCTAAAAAAAAAAAGTCATCCGTTTAAAATTTTTTTTAGCCTTCTAATGAAAGAAATTAATAGGTTGGTACAATTATTTTTGTCTACAACACTGATTTCAAACATTTAATCATACACCTTCAGATCAAAAGGTTTTTAAGATCATGAGAAACATTTTAGTCAAGTGTCTCAAACCATTTGACTGGTAGTGTATATGATAACTTTCTCTGACATATACAGCAGCTCCTAATGCTACACTGCCATCATCAGTTTTCTCTAAAACTGAGAAAATTATTTCAGTGCAAATCCTGACCCACCCACACACCATAGCCAAAAATGACAGTCAGTTGTAGCCACTATGGTACACTGACAGAACACAGGTCAGTAACTAGACAGCATTTTGTATTAAGTACAAGGAAAGCAGGATTTTGCTTGACAACCTATTCTTGGGAAATTTGGATAAGAAGAACAACACCTCAGAGGAGGGAAAAATGAATACTTTAAAGTCACTGATTTGAATGACTGCTACTGCATATTTTTCATAGAGTTCTCCTAACAACTGTCTGTTGCTAGGGAACAGTTAGGATGAAGTGAATACTTAATTTGTCCAATGCTGCAACAAATCTATTATTCTTAAGCCTAAGCATGTTCATCTGATGAGGGAAGGAGGGAGTAATGGCGTTATAAAGATTATCACTGGAAGTGAATCAATGCTCTTGAATTTAACTTGTGCTTAGGCAAAAACACAATATGCATCTAATACTAATACAAGTAAACATACTTCCCAGTCTCTAGCTATCTCACTTGTACTCTCTCAAACAGTATAAGAATATTTTTTGCTAAATCAATCTTCAGACATATAAACATTTTATTTATGCACGTATTCGTGCCAGAATTATGACTGCCACTCATATGATGGTACCTAAAAACTGAATGCTTGAACAGAATAGAGACCACTGTTTTGAAAAATAAATTAACATTCATATCAGGTGCATGTGTATATTGTCAGTGAAAAATGTCCACAGAATTAAAAACTTAGAGACACAGAAAAGACATCTCTCATTTCAGCATTCAGTTTGTGATGCAGGACTTTTAAGTGCCATATTTAAATTTAAGAAGCTGAAAATCAGTTTGACAGGATGATGGGAGAAGTAAGGACATTGTAAGGCTCATTTTAAAGCTGCAGATTACACTGACACATTGACTTGGTGAAGTGTATCCATGGCAACAACACTTGATGCTGGATATACAACGCATTTCTCTCTATCTCACAATGAAGGCAGACAAAATTGCACTTATTTATCAAAATGTGTACAGTTAAGTAAAATGAGCACACCAAATGATCAAAATGACCAATTTTCACAGGCTATATTGGTATTAATCAATTTCTGTTTTGCTGTATTGGAATATTCAAACTCAAGTTGTAGACCTTTGATCCCATATTAGACCTGAGCACAATAGTTTTACAAATATGACATTCTGTTAAAGACATGCCCTCATCACCCTCATTATCCATTTGGCAGCTTTGAATCTAACAAAAGCATAGCTACATACACTATTCTTAGCTATTAAACTGAATACATGTGACTGTGGAGGAATTTCACCAAAAAATATTAGTAGTTCAGTAATATTTAAGTTTGAAACAAGATATTGTCAAGCCAAAGTGCTTAAATTAACTTTGAAATAAACTATACATATAAATGTACACTTACTGCATTAAATTATTTCTTCTATCATGTTTTTTTTCCTCATGTGGCAAAATCACCAGCATTCTATTGAGACTGTAGCACAGGGTGTAGTATAGAGAGTAAAACGATATTCTGTTATACCTTATATTAGCAGTATACATAGTGGAGGAAAGGCCATCCAACCACATCTTTTAGAACTGCTGCTTATGCTGTGTCACAGGGCAACATAACACACTTGCAGGCTATTTGCCCGCTTCTGCAAACATAAGCTCACAGATGGCCACAATTACTAGTGTCACTCTGATTGAGGAAAGAAAGAGAGAGCTCGGCCAATTTTGCTCCCTTAGCTCCTGGCCACAGATGGCTGTGAAATCATCGCGATTTCTGACAAAAGGACAAATACTACTGTCACGCATATATAAAACAAAGTTCCAATTTTCTGTGAGAATAAAGTTGTAATACCATGACCTAAATCTCATATTATGACCTTTAAGTTCTCAAAATTAGACCTTATAATTAGTATTATATCTTAGAACTTGTAATTGTAAATAACGTTATTATTATTATTTCTTTATGACTTTCTTCCCCATTTTCGCTCTCTGAACCGGTAGGGCACATAGTTTGTACCTCTCCACCTCTTCAGGTTTGAGCAGTCAATCACTACCTGTCACATGTGTGCTCTCTGCTATATACTTACTCCTACTAGGTTTGCTTAAATGGTAAGCCAGGGTTTATATACAAAGGAAGAAAAAAATACATTCTTAAAATGTATGGTCCACTAAAGCACCAACTCTAGCCAATCAATCGAAGAGGGGAGTTGAAGTCACTCCACTGTGACTCGCGGCTGTTGTGTTCAAAGACATACATAGATGTTGCGTTGGCTGCTGGACCGCAGGTCAATGTTGCTGCCAAATTGGTCAAGACTGCCCTATAAACAAATAGAAGTAAACGGGGGAACTGCACCTTTTCTGGATAAAAAGCACAATAACGTTTACATTTCTCAAATGATTTCAATGGTTTATGAGCTACATGGTGTACAAAAAAACAGTTCTGTCTCCAGTTACTTAGAATCTCGACAGTTAGACTTGGAAAATTATTCCTTGTCATACGCTTGTCAAGCATAGATTTGACTTATTTTTCTTGGTTAATAAATGCTGAGATGTCCCTAATGTAATATAATTTAATGTACAAGAAATGTGCATAAAGTTTTTTTCATCGTGGAAATGGATTTTTCTGTCTTCAACCCCATCATTTAGCTTTTCTTGTGCTCCAAGTCAGAATTCTGTTAACAATGCTCGTTCATTTTTAAATACTGAAAAAAATCGAAATAGTGCATATTTAAATACGAATAATTTACTATCATTGTATCCAAATGGAACAAAATCAGCAAATATAAACCAAACAGTGAGACACTGGCAGTCAGTCGACGTTCTATATTTTATTAGCAATAAAATGATACAAAGATAACTACATAATATACAAGATAATAATTTATGCATCTGGTAAAACATTTACAGTTACAGTGGTAAAAACATTTATGTGTTGGTGATAATAATGAGCCACAATTTGATGACAAGTTATTAAATCATTATAGCCTATCGATACACCTACTGTTTGGAGACGAGTTGGGAAACTGAAGACAGGTGGTTTATCTCCACCTCTAACCCTGACAATCTGACCTGTCCTGTCAAAGTTCTCCAGCTTGAAGTGCTCACTGCACATCACTGGGGACTCAATTGCGGAAAAACTTTCCCTTCTTACACCTACTTCCCACTGCCGCAACTGTTTCTCATTGGGAAACCTTCTGTGTGAGAAAAGTTAACTAGCCAACTAACTACAATAAGATTCACAATATGCCAGTTGTTCAGCCGAAATGGCAGTATAGATGAAAATCTCGATTATCTGCAATTTAGTTTAAGCTGAGACTTATTACTGTTGCCCGGACCAATATGGCAGCGACATTGACCTAAAAATTAGCAGCCAATGCGGCGTCTATGTACGTCTATGAACACTACAGCCATGAGTCGCAGTGGAGTGATGTCAACTCCCCTCTTCGACTGATTGGCTAAAGGAGTAGCTGTAATGGACCCATGGTGACACTAAAGACTGCCGTGATTTACATGAAACTCGAACTGCAACATTTGGAAAACCAAGTGGAGAATGTGGAAACAAGCGCGAAGGGAAAAACAGCATAAGCGTTCAAAAAAAAGAAAACATGAGCAGAAAAATGTCAGAGAGCACAATGAACAGAGTAATATAACCAAGGAAAACATTGATTTTGTGTTCAATTCAGAAAACTTTATGTTTCAGTTTTGTGCAATATAATCGTAAATGCGTTTTAAGATTTGTACAATACATTTTTACACGTTATTAAATGTTTGATTCACGATTATTATTTTTTGATCCGTGACCGCAATACTTTTTCAACACAAAATTATCCATCCATCCATCCATCTTCTATACAGCTTAATCCTTTTCAGGGTCACGGGGAAACCTGGGGCCTATCCCAGGGCGCATCGGGCACGAGGCGGGGTACACCCTGAACAGGGTGCCAATCCATCGCAGGGCACAATCACATACACATTCACACACCCATTCATACACTATGGACACTTTGGACATGCCAATCAGCCTACCATGCATGTCTTTGGACTGGGGGAGAAACCGGAGTACCCAGAGGACCCCCCCCCGCAGCACAGGGAGAACATGCAAACTCCGCACACACAGGGCCACGGTGGGAATCGAACCCCCAACCCTGGAGGTGTGAGGCCAACGTGCTAACCACTAAGCCATTGTGCACCCCAACACAAAATTAATACCATAAAAATTACCTGGAACTGTGACTGTGACATGCTCGTGTAGCCACAGCGGCATTGGGAGCTAGTAAATTATTAATGATGCTAACGCTACAAGGTGGGGTGTAATTCAAACTTCTTTATTAAATAATTCCTCACCAATCAAAATCAAGAGTAGCAACTGTTCAGTCTGCAAACATACGCTGCCGCTGTCCCTTCACTCTCTTCACCAACTCTTCCCGCCTCACACAGACAGCGTATTTACTTAATTTAAGCTCACGGTTGCCAGATATCACTAGAAAAGTAAACTCCAGTTTTCATGTTTTGACTTTATTCCCCACAAAAACATAATATTATCAGCAGACATGGCAACACTATATTGGGAGAACCGATCTAAAAGGAACAACTGATAGACAAACAAAAAAACTAATAAAATGTAAAGACAAAAAATGTGTTTATAAATAAATCATTTAATATAAAAAAGATAATCAATTCATAAAATATGAATAAAATTACAAATGAAATTAATGTTTAATTACCATGGTTTGCACTTAATATAATTTTGACATTAAGCTTAGTAGGCTATTAGCCTTCTTTTTCCTAATATGGATTATGCTTGTGTTAGTCTACTTTAATTAGGACTCTTTATTGTTTAAGACAGAGGTGCCCAAACTAGGGCCCGTGGGCCAAAGTTGGCCCGTGGTGAATTTTGATTTGGCCCACCATGTCATATATGAGAAGAGGGAAAGTGTTGAAAAAGAATTAATTAAAGTGGGAGAATATAGCTGGTATTACAACTGATGGTAGGGAGGAAATCTGGCCTTGATACGTGTCTCATAAAGTCAGTGAATGTGGGAGGAAAGTGGTAAAGTACTACGGTGTGCCAAATCCATCAGGCTTGTGGATGTGATGTGTGAATTTGTGTTGTTTGCTCAACCCTTCACCATCAGTGTGGACACAGTCAGTGATGATCTTCAGATGGAATGAATTGAGCTTCAGTGTGATTAAGATCTCAAACACAAGTTCAGGTCCTTTCCCTTGACAGACTTCTACAAACGTGTCCCACCAAACAGGTATGTAACGATGTGCAAACAGGCACAAGTGATGCTGTCTCTGTTTGGCATACCTACCTCTGTGAGAAGACTTTCAGTCTGATGGACTTGAACAAGTGTAAACTGAGAAGCAAACTAACTGACTCTCACCCACATACCACCCTGACTTTGTCAGTAAGTCAGCTGCAGCCCAATTTGGAATAAAAAACTTTTGAAAAATAAGGACCAGGTTCATGTCTATCATTAGATGTCACTGATATTGCAAGCATATGGCTGCATTGCTTATAGCTTGAATTATTAGGCATTGAACTCTATTGTACTATAAATGGGATTGTTTCTATGTTTTCATTGTACTATTAGTTTCATTGAACTATAAAACTTGGAAAATAAACCTGTCTTAGTTAAGCAGATTACAGAGTAATGTTTTCTATTTATTTATTTATTTTTAAATATTATAAATGAGGGGAACCATGGCAACTTTAATTTTCATATAATACAGTTTGGTATAATGCAACTTTTGGCCCATGGCCCTCAATCATACTTGGTTTTTGGTCCTTCACAGGAAAAAGTCTGGGCACCTCTGGTTTAAGATACTTAAAAATAAATATATTATGCTTGTTTATTTAATCAGTTAACCAACAGTATTTGTTATTGCTATTATTTTATTTCAATTAACAATGACCATGAACAGAGAGCTTACATTTAACTGTTTATGATAGACCTCCTGATTAAAGCTTAAACAAAAAAAAGATTGGTATCTGGATCGGTGTCTGTGATCGATCAAGGCGACAAGAAATCTGTACCGGCTGTAAAAAATCCTGATTGGAGCATCAGTAATAAACACCATTAAACTAAAGCGCTTTGTGACTGGCGGGTAAATGAACTCACCCAATCATATCCTATGTGAGATTATTCAGATATATTACACAATATACGCAGAGCAGTTTGAGAACTGGCTTCAGCCCGGAACCGTGACAGTGGAAAATGGCTAATAGTGTAGCTTTAAATATATTTAAGAAGAGCCGACTTCAAACACCGAACATTGAGGTTTTTTTGTATTTGTTTACAAGGTGGAACAGGTTAACGGTTGTTTTTTGCATATAGCCTGTAAAATTAACTGAAAATATTAATTTTAGTTTATCAGAAGGTAAATTAATTTGTCATGGCACACACTATGTTCCTAAATTCTGTCATAATTGACAAGCTCAAGTTTTCTCATGCCTACTTGTGCGTTATATTGTGGCACATTAATGCTACCATCTCTAAAAAACAAACAAACAAACAAAAACTTTAACCGTGCTCCTAAATTTTTGTAATTAGGAGCAAGTGCTCCTAAAAAATTGTTACCGTAGAGCCCTGTAGAGGTCAATTTATCCATTCACTCACACTGCTAATGACTATCTTAGAAAATCTACAGTTATAAAATAATCACATTTCCTTACTTTTGTCATTATCTTACAGCAAATATGTTTAGGTCTTCGTAACTGAGAATAGGTAATGGAATTCTCATCGTGCTTTGGAAGAAGGAATGATGGTCTGCATGTTTATAAAAGATGTTGGGTTTAAAAAAAAGGAACCTTTTGGAGTCACTGACTTATGAAAATTGTTATGTTTGAGCCAGAGTGTGCAATACTCCATGTATAATCCAGGACAGGGTGAAATGTGGAGAAGGTAGAAATAAACAGTTGGAGCTCTTTGAGTGAACAGGAAGCAATTCCAAAAATGTAAGGAACAGTGTGGATACATGTGCAGTGAATTATAGGTTTTTTTCCCCCTCAACAAAACCAACACAGAAGTTTGAGTGAGAAGGTCTCATTTTAATACCCATACTAACACCTCTAATCTAAGAGTAAAATTTCATTAAAGTTGAAGCAGTTTAGTGTTAACACAAGTTCAGATAATCCTAAGAGTACATCAATGGGTGGATTCTTTTCCAGTCATGCATTAAGAAAATATTTTAGAGCTTTCAATCCATCTTCATTATGATGGTTGTGTATAGAGTCTGAATAGAGTGGTGTGTTATCCAAAGGCCTTAAATTAAACACAAATCCCCAATGAATTCACTGGTTAAAAACTCATTTTAATAACAACATAGCCAAAATACATGATCCAGACTTTCTGAAGCCAATATTGTAAATGTTCATACCATATAAGGACATAAATATCATATATAAAGGAATTTGTGGAAATTTTTATAGATAAAGGTGACTAAAGTAACAAGAAATAAAAAAATTAAAAACAACAACACAGTTTAGGAGCCTGTGACAGTTTGCAAGTGTATGAAATGTTTGCAATTTTAGTTGATTTGTGATGGTTGGACTTTATTTTAAGTTCCCAGAATCATTTGAGGCCTAAAGAGGACACATTGGTGTATAGAGCTTGATGATTCTGCCTAAACGTGATGAGAGGTGCATTTTAGGAAAGGCTAGATTATGGATAGATTATCGGTCGTTATTACTTTATTACATGATCCCCTTGGCCATATTGGACCCAATTACATATCAACAAACTGATTGGGCTATTACTCTAAATGTCCTCCGTTTAGATTGGAGTGCTGTATTTTAGTGCCCTCCTCTGGATAGAGGACCTCACTGTGATCCAGACATACTGCAACACTATAAAGTAAAAAAAGTACTAAAAAAAACCTATAACGAGTACTCGGAACTTTACCATTCTTGGCAAAACATTTTGGTAGCAACTAACAAAGCAGCAAAAAGCTTGCTTTCGAAAATGAAATAATGAAATGTTTTAGCATTTAGGATCAACAAATGTATTAGCATCCATTTAGAACATCAATCTCAAAGATTTGTTCTGAATAAATAATTATATCAGTTATAAAGATATAATTGTATGAATGCAGAGCACCATTTACCACATAGACTTGGTGTTAAATGTGCTTTTGTCTGGCTTATGCTTTGTGCAGTGAACCTGGCACATGACTTAATGCCCATTATAAACAGTGAGAAATCAGATATATAAATCAGAGAAATATTTTTTATTTAGTTGCAAATGGATTGTAACCATTATTTACTTCGCAATTAATGTTTTGCTGGTTACTAGAACTTATATAATATATAGTTTTGTGTTTTTCTGGTTAGTAGCACCTTTTTTCTGAAAAATGAATTAATAAAGGCCTTCTCTTCAGCGTGTAGTTTTAATTACTATTTTAAAAGTTCATAATGAATGCATAAGGAATGGGTTTTCCACAGAAATCATATGGATTAAACAAAATTACATTCAAAACATACTATTTAAAACCAATTAACCACCAAAATCTTAATATTCCCCCACAAAGTCCACCAGTAAAACTGTAGGTAAGGATGAAAGGAAGAGAACATGAATAAAAAAAAAATAAAAAATTGTCCTACCATCCGGAGCATCTGCATCACATGTCTTTGTGGTGGCAGCAGTGGTGTAATTTTCCTGCAACAGAGGTACTCCTGTCATTAGGATATAAAGATCAGGGATAGTATATTTAATGGGTACATGAGTTAACTAGTGATTTTGACAGATTTTCTTTATCTGCTTTCCAATCTGTAAATCTGTTTTATATAAATTTTATTTATTTATTGCAGGGATAAAACAAACAAACAAAAAAAAAAAACCCACACCTTTGTGGCTTTATTTTTAGTTCCAGAAGTTGGATAGGGCTGTCAGACATGATCTCGATTAAATGAGTGATCTCATGGGAATTTCACATATACAACAGTTTAGAGAGTTTACACAGAATGCTGTGAAAAGCAAAAAACATTGAGTGAGCGAAGATTCTGTGTATGGAATTGCTTTGTTGATGAAAGAAGTCATAATATAAGCACTCTTTCAACTCATGGCAATCAGAAAAGCATCTCAGAATACACAACACATCAACCATGAGATGGATGGGCTACAACAGCAGATGTGGGCTACAACATCAGGTTCCACTCCTGTCAGCCAAGAAGAGGAATCTGATGCAGTCATTGGCAGGCTCATCAAAACTGGAAAGTTGAAAATTAAAGGAAGAAGAAAAAAAAATCACCTGGACTTCTGTCCAGTTTCGGTGAGTCTGTGCCCATGATAGCATCAGATTCTTGTTCCTGGCTAACAAAAGTGGAACCTGATCTGGTCTTCTGCTGTTGTAGCCAGTCCATCTCAAGGTTTGATGTGTTGTGCATTCTGAAATGCTTTTCTGCTCATCATGGTTGTAAAGAGTGCTTATTTGAGTTACTATAGACTTCTTGTCAGCTCAAACCAGACTGGTCATTTTCCTTTGATCTCTCTGATCAACAAGGTATTTCATCCTGCAGACCCTCCACTCAGAGGATGTTTTTTGTTTTTCAAACCATTCTGTATATACTCTAAACCCTTGTATGTGAAAACCCCAGATCGGCAATATCTGAAATACTCAAACCCAGTCCATTTGGCACCAACAACCCTTCCATGAATAAAGTCACAGAGATCACAATTTCCCCATTCTGATGTTTGTTGTGAACATTAACTGAAGTTCTTGACTTATATCTGTATAATTTTTTTGCATTGTGCTGCTGCCACATGTTGGCTGATTAGATAACTGCATGAATGTGCAGGTTTATTGGCATTCCTGTTAAAGTGACTGTTGAGTGTATATTCTTATATCTAATTACTGCAGTCAGTAACCTAGCAAAGAGCAACTGTAAAAAGAGGTTGTGTTTGAATGAATGCATTGTTGAGAGGCATGGTAAGGCTTTCTTTAAAAACAAAGTGTGCCCTGGCAGTTCAGTGCAGTGATATTTTCATAAAAGATATACAATTAGACTTCATTTGAGAAATTTGCAGTGATCACATGCCCTTTTCATGGTAGCCTGAATACGTACATCCAAAATATATTCAAAAGTGTCAAACTCAATTTAGGCAATGAGCCACATTATATTTACTCCAATGTCAAGTGAGCCGGACCAAAAGAAATCAGTTTAGCAGACTAATAACACTGTAACAAAATGTGTTAACATAACATCATTATCTGAACGATACCTTCCCATCACCTACAAAAAAATTTTATGGACGTTACCAAAAAAATATATTTTCCAAATTATGCTTTTTCCATACATGGTCTTGCATAACTATGCACCCCCCTTAAACCTGGCAGGGTTTAGTGTTGACTGACAAATATGCCTGAGAGCAAGGTCCAGGGATGACATTCAGAGCAAAATATGATAACCATATCCAATAATGGTTATTGGTATAATAGTTGGATAACCAAAATGACAGTCAAAAATAAAGTAAACAGGGTATGAATGGGGTTAGCAGATTACGGACAAGGGTCTTGTACACTGTGGTAAAAGCTATAATTAATTCACTTGTATAGCAGTGTTAACTTTTAAGTACAATTAAGGATATATTGATATAATGTATAATTATGTATAATTGGTATAATAAGTGCTCTTTGACACACATACACAAAAAAAAATCTTATTTTCTTACCTGCCATAGGTATTTTTGACTGCCATACATGACATACTGTGGGGCAAGACTGTAGATCATGTAGCTGGTGTGAAGTACAATCAGGAGCAGGATCATGCAGAGGAAGAGTAGGGCCTGTGGACGGGTTCTCTGTGGCCTGATCTTGTACAACTGCCCAGACCCACACACACACACACACACACACACACACACACACACACACACACACACAAAAAAAAAAAAAACCCACAACAATCAAATTATTGATGCAGTATTTCTGCTTGGCAAACTGATGAAATGATCCCAAAGCAAAATAAGTGGTCAGCAACAGATTTGCAGAATACTTGGTGTCATGGCAAAATACCATATTGCACAACAATTATTTGTTCCATGAAAGTTAAAATGTTTAATGTGGTAATACTATTTTGGAAAGAAGGCACCATGAATATTTGTTAGCAATAGAAGAAATCATTGTTATTTGTCACTTTCAGCTTTAGAAGAAATCAGGCAAAGCTTTAACACATTTTGCTTACACAACATAATGAATGAATTAATTTGAATTAATTCACTCATTCATATGCTAATTGTAGGCCTGATGTCACTTTTATCTCCTATTGGGTTTGAGTTTATTGACAGGTATTGTCTATTGGATAGTTGTGTTTTGCTGGCGCACGAGGTTCAGTGGTGAGACGTGCTACAGCCCTGCCACATTGTGGATGGCTTGCTGTTCTGTGGCTCAGCAACTCTGTGTTGCAAAATGAATCAAACTAATACTAGTGGATGATAAAATGTTTTGTGTTTTGGTTCTATGAGCAAAAACATCACAACAAGTAACATGTCATAAAACAAAAAAAAGTTAATTGTTCACGTTATATGTGTATTTTTAAATGACACTGTAGTCATAAAAATGGGCTACAAAATTTTTGAGCCTGTCAATAGTCCTACAATTTAAAAGCATTATTAATATCAGTCCCAGTTTTCTATGCCTACCTTCAAAGCATAAACTACAACTTTTATGACTGGTAGCAAACTTATGTCTTATAATTTTAAACAATGCTATTTGGATACTTTCTGCAAGGTAGTTGAGACGAGGAAATCATTCAAATACATGTTGCAATTTCTATGTACATTATACAAGTTATAGAAATACATTCTGGATACATGGAATTTTGCAATTAAACAGCCTTGTTTCATTCAAAAAGCCATTAAAAACATGACAGTATAATCAGTTGACCTGGCATTATATGATTAAGAAGCTTCAAGACAGGTTTACTGAAGTGTATGTACAAGTTGAACATACTTATTACTACATGATTCTCATGATTCATGTGGGGCCCTAACTAAAAAGAGAATATGAAATAAATGCAAAACTTTTTACCCTTATCCAGAAAAACCATATGCCCATATTACGAATGCCTGCCATGGAGGTGAACACAAAGTACATGGTGATAACGGTGATCAACACGTAGTCTAGAGGAAAAACCTGAAAAAGACAAAAGAAATGTTCCGTCTCAGACCTTCCCTAATGCAACAAAACTAACCATACAATACCAATAAACACATCTGTTGCCAGTCAGCATTGTTTGGGTGCAATACTCCGTGAGCTAAATGACTGATAAAATACTTAAAATTAGTAACAATTACTACATAAAAAATATATAAAAATGTGTAAAATGTGCACATCTCAAAAAAATTTAATACTGTGGAAATGTTTCCATGAGCTGTAACCTGTAATCAAGATTAAAACAAAAAAAAGGCTTGAAATATTTCCCTTTGTGTAATGAATCTAGAATATATGAAAGTTACACTTTTTTAAATAAAATTACAGAAAAAAACTAACTTTTCCATGATATTCAAATTTTTTTCCACCTGTATATTCTGTTGTAGTAGAATAGTGGGTTTTTTCTGTTAAAAACAACAAAATTGTCTGCACTGTCAAAATTGATATTTTTCAATAAGTTGTCAATGCCATCAATCTTCACATGAGACCTGTATCCCTAGCCATAAAACAGCTCAAAAAAATTTGATCCACCACCATAATTTAGGGCAGGTCATAGATCATTCATCAGTATAAGAACTTTTGGTAACACTTTATTTGCATAATCCAATGTAGATAACGTCCACACCATCTATAGTCTGTAATGAACCAACCAACCAACCAGTGAATCAACTGATTCTAAACAATGTATCAACTGATTTTTTTTAATCAGTCTTTTAGTAAAATGTCAAACTGTAGCAAAAGAATCCCCATTTACTAATTTTGTGATATTACTAGGAACGAGTAATAAACATCAAGCGCTAAAATTCGGACTATATAAAAACAGGTAAATGCAAAAGGAAATACGCTAGATAGTATGTACAAAATATCTAACTGGAAATTAAGATACAATTTTTATTTGTTGCTTCCAAAAATAAGAAAAAGTAGACATAAATGGCCTATTTTTTTTTATGTATCTACATAATGCATCTCAGTTATTATGGTTTTACAGCATCTAGAACTAAATTCACTGAAAAAAATGGTAGACTGTTTGAAAGTCGTTAAAATGATCTAATTAGCATCTTTGGTACCATTTTGATTCTCCACAACATTAATTTGCAACATTTTGCCCAAAACTGCATGGCTACTGATGCACATTTTTGATATTCTGAAATACATGCTGGTGTCTATTGCCATTAGTGCAGATAAAAATTAATTGTTTATTCCACTGTTTATACTATGTGAAATAAAAATTTAAATCAAGTTTCTGAACAATTTCATTTAATACTATATTCACATACATGGCAACTAATCATTGTGCCACATTAAAGAATACAAGAATTTAGACTCTAAATGATTTATGTGTTTAAACATAGTTAGAGGCCAAACACTGCAGGTGTGTAGGCACGTATTTATAATCGTTAGTGTTCCTATCAGGGGTTCAAGCTCAAAGCTTGTTTTTGTAGGTATAATAATAATAATAATAATAATAATAATAATAATAATAATTATTATTATTATTATTATTATTATTATTATTATTGTCTTTTTTTTCCTTCCCCTAAAACTGATTGTGCAGACCAAACCATAAGGCCTAGAGACTTGAAACTTTGACTGCACCAGTCTACAAAAGTGCACAGTCTTGCCCTGATCAGCCACACGATGGTGCTACAGTGATCAAAACAAAATATTTACAAAAAGGCCATACCTTTGGAACCTTTCGTCACAGACACAAGTGCTGAGGCTCATGACAAACAAACCATATATCTCCAATTTCAAAAACCTACTTCTACAAACTCCTCCTAGACCCTTTGTCAGAACTTCAACAAATTTTGATCAGATCATCTTCAGAAAACTTCTTCAGAAACAACCAAAAGATGTTTGATAAACCAAACTGTTTGCATATAACTTGTCAACAAATATGACAGCGAGCATACCAAAATAAACAATTTTATATTGCTGCAACGCTTCGGCATATTGATGAATGTCTTATAACAACCAGGACCTGAGAGTACACAAGTTTTGTAGCAGTGATACCTACTGGTCACGAGATATGATTTTTTATTATTTTTTGCTTATAGCTTCTGTATAATTTATCCTAAAATCATGGAAGGCATACCGAGTGAGGCATACAGAGTCGAATGATACACAATTTTACTATGTCAGCCATTTTAAGTTAAGATGCTGTATTTTACAAACGTATAGTATCACTATGAAACTCTCTATCTGCCATCATTCTGATGCCCTGAAGGTACTAAAAACTGTGGGCAGCACCCCCTTTGTGTTAAAAAAGAAAACATAAGAAAAAATTTTTATATGCTAATAAATTTTACTTCCTTATCTTACTGTCATGAAATCAGTCTGGTTAGATTTCATTGATCATACTGAAAACAATGATACCACGTGCATTGGTTGGCAAAAAAAATTCCATAATTGTGAAGTTTATTGAAAAACATACTTTTGCAAAACACCTCCTAGACCGTTCGTCAGAACTTTACCAAATTTTGCTGAAATCATCATCAGACAATCAAGACCAAAAGTTATTCAAACATTTTTGATAGGTCAAACTGTTATATAACTCGTCAACAAATACAAAGGCAATCAATAATTGTGAGGTTATATCTCCGCAACGCTTTGGCATATTGACACTAAACCTGGTGTGTCTTATAACAACCAGGACATGAGGGCACATGAGCAGGTTCGGATCAGTGCCACCTACTGGTATGAATTTATTTTTTTTTGCTTATAGCTTCTGTATAATTTGTCCTAAAATCATGGAAGGCATACAGAGTCAAATGATACCCAATTTTACTATGTTGGCCTTTTAAACTGCATGTTAAATGCTGTATTTTAAATCAGCCAATGGGAGGTGTGATCACGTTTTACATGTGTATAAATGATTGTATAGTATGCAGTGTTTCACACATACATACGCTATTTGTATAATATATTAGACCTCCTACCGTGATCCTGAAAAGGAGTAAGCGGTTGAAGATGGATGGATTAGACCTCCTATTACTTAACAACTCTGCCTCAAAAACCACAGGTGACAATCAAATCACTAAATATTTGTGATTATTTAAAAACCCTTCTTTTGCAAACTGGTCCAATGTTTTACACTCAACCTTAACAAGTACAACTCTCTGGACACCCTATGTTAATAATTGTAAAAAAAAAAAATGCTGAACTTTACTCTTTGGATGGCTATAACAAGATCTTTAAAAATATGGACTCAAAAGCCTATAATTCCTAAACGAAGTCTCAACTTCATTAATGATTCTAAAGAAGTATGCAAAATTCTATAGAGATTGGACAATAGGTATCAATTTAACAGTTATAAATATTAAAGTTCTTAAAGTGTTTGAACCACGATAATTGCTGCTCGCAGCTATATTTATTATTTTGCTTCTTCTTCCGCTTTTGAGTCTATGGCAGCCCATAGAACCGTACATAGGAAATTTGGCACACAGAGAGGGGACAGTCTGAAGTATTACCATAGCAAATTTGGAATCACTATCTCAAACCCTCTAGCGTCATCAACAGCTCAAATTTGCACTCATGTTAATAATAAATTTTGAACCCTAAGGGCTAGAAACGAAATTCTTTTTTCCACCGATTCCTTGCCTTGTGCAGAGTTGTTTTCAATTTCTGACATGCTAGATTTCCTGCCATTTTGAATTTTCTGAAAAAAAACTCATTCAATTCAATACAATTCATTAATCAAGCACATTTACTTACAACACGTTGTTCCAAAGACCTGTACAGATTAAACAAATAAAACAACAAGTCCACTAAACAACAGTCAATGATGAAATTCAGGACCCTAGTCATTATTAAACGCTAAAGAACAGAAGTACGTTTTTAGAGCTGATTTAAAACTAGACAAGGAAGAAGCAGACCTAATATGTAACGGGAGACTGTTCCACAAAAACAACCGCAAAAGCTCGATCTCCCTTAGATTTACATTTAGAGCGAGGACCAACTAATAGAAGAAGATTAGAAGATCTCAACTGTCTTGGTGGTGAGTAGGCAGAAAAGAGATCACAGATATATTTAAAAGCTTTAAAAGCTATATCTAAAGCTTTGTAGACAAACGACAGTATTTTAAAATCTATATGAAACTTAACCAGCAGCCAGTGAAGACAGGCAAGAACTGGTGTGATGTGCTCTGTCTTTTTGGTCCCCATTAAAAATCTGGCAGCAGCATTTGCACCAGTTGTAACCAGCCAAGAGATGATTGTGGAAGACAGACATAAAGCGCATTGCAATAGTCAAGCCTTGATGTGATAAGGGTGTGAATCACAATTTCCAAGTCCTTCCTTGACAAGAAGGACTTCAATTTAGTGATGGTCCTGAGAAAAAGCTGCCCCTAAACACAGCACTGTGACAGTTCTTCCACACCGCCACCTAGTGTTCATGAGATATGAAAAAAGCATATTTTTGCTTGTAACTTCTGAATGGTTTGTCCTAAAATCATGAAACTGGCCTCTATAGATTCTGTGGGGAATGGGGAATTCTGTTAGGTAATGAAAGGTGAAATCCTGAACTATCACCTCATTCATCCAAATGTCTTATAGTATAGCAAATGTATAACAAAAACAAAAGAACTGGCCTTGCCATTCCAGTACTTTTGGTACTTATGATAAAAGGACAAGTAATTACACTGATCCAGGATTAGATACTATTGTTTTTTCTAATGCTTCGCTATTAGTATTGTGTATATAGTGGACAACTTAGCTAATAACTAATAAAGCAGCCCCTCACCGGTTGTAATGCCAGCAGCAGCTCATTTAACGGGTTTGTTAGGTTTGTTCCAAAGACAATAAGGCCAGTGCTCATCCCAGATGAATACAGGGCTTTGTCCAGACTGCAATAATATAAGCACAAAACATTTCACTTTTAATTTAAAGGCTACAATGTGAAGACTAAACAAAAAATTTACTTGAGAATAAATAACCGCAGCAGGCCATTGTTTTCCATGGGTACATCTGAAAAAGGTTTCAGATATTAAATTAAGGATCTTACAGGTAAATGTGACAAATCAATAAGCTCCACTGATCAACCTTCATGTCTTTTAGTCTGCAATCCAACTAAATACAGACAAGTATTTTGGGGTGAGGGGGTGAACCTTTAGTGGAGCTTGTAATATTAGCTTAAGATGATATTGCTTACTTGGAAATGAACAGGGACACGAAGAAGAGGAGTGCCACCAGGATGAATAAAACGCCAAGCAAAATCTGAGGGCAGAGACAAGAAAATACAGAGAGAATCTTAGTGACAAAGACATTCAGTTCAACTTTCAGATTATATTATTTTTAATGCTCAACCATATAGCAATGTCACTCTGGAGCAACCTCGGTGTTAGCTTTGCAGGGAAATGCAGATAGGGCAGTTCTTTAAATGGCCTCTAGTATGACATGCAAAAACAAGGAGGAAAAGTTAGAGCATATGCACACTGTAAAATTACAAATAACCATGCAGGGCAGGACATTCTTAAAGACTGACTGTACGAGGTTAAGAAAGGGCAGACACACAGACATGTTTATGCTCACACTGAAAGAAAGAAAACAAGGAAAGAAAGAAAGAAAGAAACCGAAAGAGGGACAAGGAATAGGAGACAGACAGAAGAGTTAGTCAGAAACAGAGGTCAGCTGACTTGAGTCATCAGATATATAGCCTCTTCTGCGTGGTATCTATATTTCTATGAAGGCCTTACTGTGGTCTACATTCTATAATAGCTGCATGGGATAAGAAATCTGCACAACTCTGTATTAAGCTCCTATTTACACCTGTAACAGCTAGTGCAAACCATACATTTATGTTGATCTGAGACAAGCTGGGTTATGGTTAAAACTTCAAACTTCAGCAAGAAAACAGATCTTGGGACTTAGCGTTAATACAAAGTAGAAAAAAACAAACACTTGAAGCAGTGTTTTGTGCAACCTATGAATAAAATACACTATGTATAAAAATATAATCTATGTTATGCTTTTTTTTTCAAAGAAGCACATCATTTTTTTTATTTTTTACTTTAAATTAAAAAAAAATTATTTTATCTTAAACACTGTTTGACAGTTACTGTAACTTAAAGCAATCTAAACTATGAATTGGTGCATTTTGAGCATGCCCTATCTAACATTCTTTTCCCTTCGAGGATGTAAAATAAGGCTCTGAGCAGGAATTCATGTTGTCCTTCTAGTTCTGATGTGAAGTGGGAACTCTTCAGTCTACAGCAGCATCGCCATCTCTTAATACTTTTCAAGGGTTTAATTGTTCATGTTTGAGAATATACTACCACACAGAGGTAAAGGATAATTAACTAATGATCCCCTAAACACAAATATTTTCTCCATAATTTGCTCACATGCCAATTCCCACAATACAGCTCTCCCCTATCACACACAACTACCAAGTGAGCAGAGCGAAGGCTAACATCTGCTTCCTCCAAGACAGGTGAAACCAGCCAACCACATCTTTTATATCTACTGCTTATGCTGTATCACAGGGCAGCATAACACACACTGAGTAAAGCACAATTTGCCCTCTTCTGCATATAGGAGCATGCAGATTGGCAAGTGTTGCTGTGATTGACAGAGGAGAGAGTGTATGCAATCCCACCCACCAAGATCATGGCCAATTTTGTTCCCTTGATACCCAGCCATGGATGGACAAACTCACAATCTCATGATGATAGGGTGAATACTATTCTGCTGCACCACTCAGCTGCAGTTCTGAAGTGTGTTTACAGTGTCTATAACTCTGGATCTATAATTATGTTTACCTCAGAAGCCAGCTTCTGATAAATCCATAAGAACTAGAGTACATGTAAAGCAAAATATTGATTATCTGCATCACTCCATAGCTGTAGTCAATCTAAATGAATAAAAAAAAGATATTCACAAATGAATGATCAATTAAGGGAATGTCCAAGTTAATGGATAAATAGATAAATAAATGGATTAATAAATAATCAATATGATGACTGAAGACAATATATGTTTAAACAAAAAAATCTGGAATTTAGTCTTTTCTGGGGGCAGAAAAATGCTATTGCAAGCTACTTGAAGGAAACTTCATAACAAGCACATTGATCTCATGGCTGCGAGTACACACATTTAGGTAAAATTCTAGACTATGTCTCAAACCATACAGTGCACACTAAGTATTGTACCTACAGCGCCCCCTAATAATATTGGCACCTTTGGTAAATATGAGCAAAGGCGGCTGTGAAAAATTTTCTTTATTGTTTAACCATTTGATATTTTGTTAAAAGAATTCACAAAAATACTCTGCTCTCATGGATATCAAACAATATCAAACACCGGTTTACCCAAAAAAAATATTTTATTGGCACCCCTATGAATTCATATGAGAAAAATATATATGAAATATATTCACAATGATATTTAACTTTTTATTTTTGAGTACACCTGGGTGACTAGGAAAAGGAAATTTTTCAACCATGACTTCCTATTTCACAGGGGTATAAATATGAGGTAACACATAGGCCAAATTCCCTTAATCATTCATAACAATGGGTAAGAGCAAGGAATATAGCTGTGATGTGCAGCAAAAGGTTGTTGAGCTTCACAAAATGTGAAGTGGCTAAAAGAAAATAGCACAAGCATGGAAAATGCCCATTTCAAATATCAGGGCAATAATTA